>NW_008692143.1:19607-37055 GCF_000695815.1 Acanthisitta chloris
CCTGCGATGTAAGTTCAGGGTGAACAGTTTTAGCATAGCTTGGTCTGTAACAGGCTGTGATTAAGCTTATCCTGGGACTAAGCATAATATTCAACTCTGTTGCTGTCACCTTGTGTGTCTGACTATGTCCCTATGTTATGTCCGGGGAATTTGTATTTCTGTGTTCGGATGTCTTTACTTCAGCTAAACTCTCTCTAGTTCTGCTTCAATCTAGCATTTAAAAACCCCTAAAATTCTGTCTTTCACACAAAAAACTACTGTAATGGAGTAGCTGAATACTTGTTACTTGTCATCACCATGGCTTTAGGAAAGAAATTTATGCTCATTTAACTTGCATAAGATAGACAGCAGCTTTACTGAGGGAAGTGTCATGCCCAGACCAGTGAGGGCTGACTTCTTCAAGGGCCTTTAGACAGGCAGATGCATGACAGGATTTTCTTCCAAGCATTTAAGCATTTTGGATTTAAGTACAAGTTTGATGCTTAAAGGTGATTCTAAATATTCTTGTTAGTGCCTAAGAGACCTTTGAAATACCAGTCTTTAACCACCACTTTGTAATTTGCTATCTGAAAGTCAGTCTTTCATTGAAATATGGCACCTTCTTGTCAAAGAAAGTACAAAAGCTTCAAAGATGTGGACTGACTTGCATCTGGTTCTCACTGTAAGGAATAAGTGTCTTTAAATTGGCTAATAGAGTTCACAGCTGATCTACAGCAACTGAAAAGAGCAAAACATGAAAGGAATAGTCTAGAATCGCTAGTGCTAACAACAGCAGAGTGATTAAAAGTGTTTAGAAAGGATTTCTTTCAGATATAATGGTCCTTAGAAAGAGTTGGCAATTCTTTTCCCCCCAGTTGTTCATTTGGGATGTCTGTGGGCAATTAGAAGGTGCCTCTCTGTATTTCTTAAATAGAAGCTTGCTTTGGTGTGTGTTAAATCCCAGTTGAGAGTATGAACATCAGTATGAAGATAATGGTATTAGCCATAATCGACACATTTTTTCATACTGTTGGAATGTGATCTTGGTGTATAATATAATGTAAATAAGATAATCTTAGAAAACCTGTTGTTGTATCTCCAGATAATAAAAGTGCAGTGTGTCAGTATGCCTGGGGCAGTGTAGAACTTCTCCTCTTGGCCCAGTGCTCATATCTTGCTTCTGTCCCTTTCATGGTAGCCCTGGGGTTTGCCACAGATGTTGCTGCTGTGCAGCTCCTCCTGTTGCCCACTGATTCTGGTGGCCTTTCGCTGGCTCCAGCAGAGTCTTGTGTGAGATGGAGGACAATCACTGGGTTCTGCACATTGTTATGGTGGAATAGGGAGCTATGGCACTTGGATGTGTTAAATATGGGGTATTTTTTATCATTCACTTAGATGATTCATCTAGTACTACTTCTGTAGCCAGGACCTAAATATATTGCGCCATGGGAAAATTAAATAGGAGACTCATCAATTTCATTCTAATGACCTCTTGAGGTACTTGGGTTGTAAACACCACAGCAGGTGGTGTGCTTTGAAGACAGGGAGTTTTAAGTACTTTACAAGAAGATGGTTTTATTCTGTTACTCTTGGCCAAGGTGTTCAAGAAAAGATGGTCTAGACAGTTTGTGTAGCTGTTTGTGGTATTCCTGTCTCATTCTAGCTATATTCAGGTAGGCAGACAAGGAGTATTAGGTCTCCTGGTTATCTGGCAGTAATGCTGCTAGGGATAAAAGGACATCCCCGGTTTAATATTTTGTAAAGATTATACAAACATACTACACCAATTTTTGAAGTATAGCAGTCTGCAGGTGCATGGAGATGGAGTTTTGAATGACTAGGCTGGCACCTGCATCCTCCAGGCTAGGGAAGGAGGTTGGAGAGACAGCCTGTGTTGCCTCTACTGCTACTGCTACATGTCCTTTGTCTTGGAGGCTGGTGGGGCTGTGGTTGGAGGGCAGAGCAACTTCTGCCCTCAGATCCCTTCCTGATCTGACAGATCCCTCGACTGGCTGTAGGAGTGTTGCTGTTTACCTGCAGGTGAGTCTTCCCACATTTGCTTAGATAGCTGCTAGTTAAATTATTTTGTTGACTTTTAGGTGAGTCAGGCTGCAGCATGATTTGCTGAAAACAGCATACACTTAAAAAGTTAATTTTCTGGCATGTAAAAGAAGATTACTCACTTCATGATAAAACTCTTTTTCTTGCTGAGCAGGCTAAGCAGCATGAAGAGTTAGTGCAACCCAAGTTAAGTTCAAAGCTGTAGTTTTAATTGAATATATGTAAATGTCTGTGCTTTAGTTGAAGATAAAGGTCTTAATTCAAAAGTGTGTTAAAGTTACTCAGAAAAGGCTTTAAACAACAACAACAGCAAAATATTATGTCATCTGATGCCTTTATCTGTAATCATGCAGTTAGGCACATGTATCATGGTACCGGCTAGACAAGATAGGCCAAAAAAATACTGGTTTGCTTTAGGTCTACATTTATTGTAATAGCACTAGCTGATGTACCATGGGTTTCTGCATCAAAACTGCTATAGCCCTTCTGTTTTCCATGAAGTCCACGAAAGAATTTAATTGGCAACTATCTAAGACTATATACGAAGACTCATCTCCAGGTAAACAGCAGCACTCCTTCTGCCAGGCAAGGGATCTGTGAAGGGGTCTGTCAGATCAGATACTTTGATAAGGTCAGAAGAGCTGTGATCTTGTTCTTGTCAGATGCTCTTGCCTGGTATAGAGTTAACATAATCTCTAAGTCTTGAAGCAATGCATTGGTGTGAAGAAAAAGATATAATAGTGTATATCTGTATTTACATAATATATATATTTATGTAAAAACATATTTAAAATCTACTGAGTATTTGTTTTAATAAACTACAAAGGTGAAACTGTTGAGAGATCTTGAAGGAGATACCTGACTTTTTTTTTCTGAAAAACTACAGGGAGGTCTGGTTGTCTTGATGTCTCCTTTTCTAGCCTGGCAGCAATATTCAAGTGGAATTTGAAGGTTTTGTGTATTTATCCAGAACTGCCAAACATCTGTACCCTGCTCTGAGGAGCAGTTTCATCTGCACTGCTGGCTATTTGGCAATCTCTAGCATGCTTGCTGTGTGTACTCAATGAGACT
The DNA here is from genome assembly GCF_000695815.1 of Acanthisitta chloris. Taxonomy (NCBI): domain Eukaryota; kingdom Metazoa; phylum Chordata; class Aves; order Passeriformes; family Acanthisittidae; genus Acanthisitta; species Acanthisitta chloris. Next base: position 22,719 of record NW_008692143.1, read on the forward strand.
CTACAGCGCATGCCTGGGAATTCCACATTTCCAGTAAACATTGGATGAAGCTGTGCGTGCAGCAGCCTGAAGTGCTGGACTCCATAGTACTTTATGCATAAACACAAATTCTGGATAGGGCTGCTGCAGCTCTGCCAGAAATCTCAGGTCTTTCTTTGAACAAAGTTTTCCAAGGCCTTCAGTTTTTCCAAAGACTTAGCTTCTACATCTGTGTCTTGGCCATGAAAGAATAGTCTGAAACTTATTTTTTGCCCCCCCAACATACAAAGCATTGATCTGAGAAACTCTCTGAAAGGTTTTCAAATGCCATGCATATAGGGCTGCTGCAGCTCTGCCAGAAATCTCAGGTCTTTCTTTGAACAAAGTTTTCCAAGGCCTTCAGTTTTTCCAAAGACTTAGCTTCTACATCTGTGTCTTGGCCATGAAAGAATAGTCTGAAACTTATTTTTTGCCCCCCCAACATACAAAGCATTGATCTGAGAAACTCTCTGAAAGGTTTTCAAATGCCATGCATTGCAATGTGTATATGTGTATATCTACTTGGGTATAAAATAAGCTATCATAGTAAATGCCCCACTCTTAATTGTCTGACTTGTTTGTTTGTTTTCAACAGGCAGAAATACTCAGTGTGCTCAGTCACAAAAACATCATTCAGTTCTATGGAGCTGTCATTGAACCTCCAAATTATGGCATAGTTACAGGTAAGGATTTTTGTCTGATCTTTTTCTTGAATTTGTAAATGTCTAGTGTTAAAAGGTATTTGCTTGACCCAATTCCAGGGTTTTGCTAATTGTTCTGGTCTTCTGCCAGAGGCACCACCTGCCTCAATGTGAATGGGAGTGCTAGAGGAGGGAGCTTGGCTGGCAGCATGGCTAGAGGCAGCACAGAGGCAGTTGGAGTCTAGGGTGTTCTTAATGCACAGACTCAGCACTCCTTGAAATCGTAGCTTTCTCTGTGTTCTCTTTCTATGTTCTGCGAATTGCTTGTCACAGAACTAGAGGTTTTCACATTATGAGGTTCTGTGGTTCTGTGCAAAAGGAAGGCTGAGAGTCTGCTCAGAGCAAAGTGACACCATTTATTCTGCCTGTATTGAAAATCAGAGAATTTGCATTGGGAAGCTCCCAGCCATGGGAAGAAAGAGAGTTTAGGCTATATTAGACACCATGAGACAACTCCCTTTATTCATTAGAAACTAGTTTTCATTCATTCTGACATTCCTAGAATTATGCAGAGGTTATTTTTTGTGGTATTGTTGGGTTTATTTTGTCATTGTTTTCTTTTTTCTATCACTGCTTTAAGCTTCCTGCCCTTATCTTGGGAGTTGGTCTAGGTACAAAATTGATTTCTCCCTTTCCTGTATGGGAGAAACTATGTAAGATAGTAGTAGAAAGTAAACCCAAATCAAAGAAATCTCCCATCTGCTGAAACAAATGTTGGGAGAGGTAAAACCCACGAACGTGAGTATTAGGAGACGTGTTTTGGCATGTCTGTAACCCTTCAGAGTTTCATGGGAAGACTCGTCTATGTGTGTGACACAACCTAATACTAGTTTGAATCACTGCTGTTCAGGTTCTTAATGGTTGTCAGATGGTGGTGAGAACTTGTAAAAATGCTGTTATTTCTCCCTGCCTCTTAGCCGTGTGGTTATCACAGCAGATGGCAGTGTAACCCGGTGGGAGCACATCTGAGATGCAGCACTGTTCAAAGCATGGGAAGTGGAGCATCAGCCCTACCAGAGGTCACAGTGTGGCAGCCAGCAGCACTCCAGAGGTGCTTGGGGTGACCACAGTCTGCACCACTCAGAGAATGCACTGGTGATAATATATACACAGGAACTTGAATTTCTTCTGGAGGCAATAAAATGAATAGCAAACTAATAAATCAAGTAGTGCAATTTTCCTGTCCTTTATCATCTAAGTGTAACAAGTGTAAACCAGCAAGCAGAGTGACAAGGGAAAGGTGTAATCAGTGACCTGGGATGATGCCTGGATCAGAAGTTCTCAGTGTTCAGAGGACATTTGACCTGCTTACGAGTCACAGGACAGACAGCAGCTGAAGTTATTCATTATGCTGTTGAGAACAGGGACTCTTTAACCACCTGTGAGAAAGAGACTATGCTGTGTAGTTCAACCACTTTGTTCCTTGGGGAGCTCTGATTCCACCATGGCTCAGGAAAAAATGGTTTTTATTATTACTATTATTTTTTTTAGCAAACTCTGTTGATTTTCCCTGCAACTACTAAGGAGACTGGAGACCCATGGGTTGGAAGGGAAGCAAGACTCCATTTCCCCATACCAATTTCAAATCAGATAATGGCTACTGAGAAAAGAAATGTTAATTGTGCCTGAAAAATCTTTTAGAGGGATTTTCAATTTGTGATCTTCTGGATAGCCTTCAGTGTTGCAGATTTAATCCTGTGTTTAGTCAGAGATCTATTTCTTGTGAGGGAAAATCCCAAACAAAAAGAAATCCCAAGAAACTAATGTTTGTTCAGAGTGATGGAGATGAGATCATTCAACCAAGCATTGGCATGTGCCGAGTATTAGCTGCATGTAACATCTTATGTGGGATTGGCAGAGAGTTCTCTGAGAGGCTACATCTGCAGTTAGAACACATTTCCCTGCTGGGATGTTTGTCAGTATTATATCCCACCCAGCAAGCTACTAACATGTCCTTCTGGATGTCACTGGCAGTCTCTGTCAGCAGCAGTCTCAATGTCAAGCTATCAGATATGGCTTCTGACCACAGCTGCCTCCTCCCAAAAGGTTCTCAGAGCTTGTGCCCCCATTGCATAGAACCATATGGTGTATCCCACTGCCCATCACAGGATGGGTCCCGTCAGGCATTCAGTGCTGTTCTTTCTAAAGCAAATATTTCTTTTACATTATTGACAGAACATTGTCCTTGTGATATGATTTCCAAATCCATAAGTTCCTAGTCAAAACCTGTGGCACAATAAATAGATAGAAGAAACACTAATGATGGAGCTTTGTTGCTTGAAGCTTCCTTGCCTCTGTTCACACAGAGTGGCAAAGGGCTTGGGGAGCTGAGTTGTCCCTGACCCTGGTGGATCAAATTATGCATTATAAAGGCATGCAAAGCATGCAGCCAACCTATTCCTGAAGAATCCATTTATAAGACAGATGATGACATCATGGGTTAAAAAAAGGTTCTGTTTTAATAGTGGAAATGTGCAGGTCAGCAGCTTACTCCTCTCTCAGTGACATCAGAAGCAACACGTTTGTCCTTTCAGTGGGAGGTTCTGCAGCAATGATCCAAAACTAACTTGCCACTTGAGTGTTTACTTTCAAGAGACTTGCTATTTTCTGCCTCTTTCATTTGGTACTGGAATCTTCTCATCTAGCCTACCATGTACTAGGCGGCAGATTCAGCCTTGTCTCAGTTTCCTTCCCCATGCAGCAATCTCCCAGAGCTTTTGATTTTCTTGATGAGGAAGGATGTAAATTTTTTATGCATTTAGCCAATCATGTGTCAACCACTGATTATTATAACCAATTAATTTTTACAATCAATCATTATAATCATTAATTACTATTAACAAAATTTGGATATATTCAAATATATATCTTAGAGGGAATGTTCTTGTGGCTGCTCTGAAATGATATGAAGATTTTGAGAGTCTTGTAAGTAGGTTCTAAATTCTGCCCAAAAAAGCACACTGAATAGTACTGGGAGAGAGGGATGAAAGGCTTAAATTGTTCCTTGCATCCTCCTGGCCTTTGTGCTACTTGGACTACTGAGTGGCATGTGCCTGGTCTGTCATGGCAAACAGATAGAAGGAAATGTATCAGCTGCTTCATCTCATGAACCTCCTGTTGTATTTTTGGTGAAACATGAATGAATTCTAAATAAGCATAAAACTATAAAATAAACACTAAGCCGAGGGAACTACAGCTTTTAGACTACCGTACATGACCTGCAACACAAGGAAATCTGTTCTGCTTATCAGGGTTAGACCTCTAGTTTCATCCTTTCATTTTTTCATGAACAAATGACTTGGTCTCTTACCATGTTCTTCCATGGGAAAATCGGAAAAGTAAATTTGAATTTCCTTTTCTGCTTGCAAACCCTTTCTTCCTAACAGCACATTAGGTATTTAACATGTGGCTTTACTTTTAAAAAGAATTTAAAAATATCCTTTGTTAAGGGGCATCATTTGCACACAATACTGCTCACCCGTGGGGAGAATCCTCTGACTTTGGAAACAATAAGATGGGTTTGATACCACCAAACTCATCTGTTAACTGCCCTTCTGATCAAGAGCAGCAAATTCACTGTTTAAAAATGTAAGAATTGCAGGTTGTATAAAAGTGGCACTGGTGAGGTTTCAGGTGCCTTCAGTTTCACACCTCAGTATGTGTAGGTGTAACTAGCTTGTTATTCCTGCTTTAAGCCCTGCAACCTCTGACAGTTGTACTGGATTCCATCACCACACTTGCAAACACCTATGGGCCCCAAAACCCATTGGTTGTACCCACAGAATCCTGCTGTGCCATTCTGTAGGTGTAGTTGAGAGAAATTAAGAAGAAGGTCTGTTGATGCTGAACAAGGAGCATCCAGAACCTTTTACTCTTGAATTGGAACTGCTTTGCCCCAGCTTTCTTGATGCCAGACCTTTCTAATGCCTTTTCATTTTAATGTCTGTTGTTATATATGATTATACTTTTTTGTTGATTTGTTTTTCCTTTGCAGTAGATAATGTCTGTGTTGGAATAATCAGAACAAACTACCACTCTCCTACTACACTACTAGTAACATTAGCTGCCGAACCCAGACTCTTTGTCATTAAGCCAGGGGCTGACTGTTTTCTGAACCTGGTGAAGTTTCTGTTACATCTTTGAAGTTAGGTGCAGTGTTTTAAAATGCCTTGTTTGTTGCTGTTTTTTACCAGAGTATGCTTCTGCTGGCTCACTGTTTGATTACATTAATAGTAACAAAAGTGAAGAGATGGATATGGATCATATCATGACCTGGGCAACTGACATAGCTAAAGGTAAGCAAGACAAGCAGTGTATATTATCCTACACAGCCAGCAAAATATACAGCTGGAGGTGCTTTCCTTTGGAAGTCAGGAAAGCCATCCTAGCGTTCCTTATTCAAATTGTAACAAACCCAACCAACCAAACCTACATACCTAAAAATAGCAAACCCCATTTGCTGTGCTTTTTAGTATGTTCCTTGTTTATTATGAATCCAAAATAATTTCTGGAGTGAGAATGGCTTCTATGAGCCAGTTTTACTTCTGGTGTGCCCATAAGTCCCAGGAGGATAATTTTGCTGATGTAGAGTAATTATGAGGTAAAGTGCACAATTGTCCTCACATTTGATTTGGATTGGGGCATTTAAGGAAGCTAAGGGCTTATTCTCAGCAAACATACTGAATTTCTTCATATAATAATGTAGAATAAGCTGGTTTGTCCTTTGTGTTCTCTGTGACCAACCACACAAGAATTAGTTTAAACTAATGCACAAACAGTAAATTCATATCTGGCCTCCTTGTGTAGACACCACCTTAGAGAAAATAAGTATATATGATGTTAAAAACCATGAGCACATACATATGGATGCTCTGAGAGATATATGAGTTTGCTTAGGGCTTTTTTACTCGAAGTAGATTATGGGAAGCTTTGCTTCTCCTTCAGCATGTCAATAGGGCATAATGTATGCCAACTCCCGATGAGTACAACTAATGGGAACCAGGAGACATGACTGCAGATACATGATGGCCCTGCTCAGCCTGTCTAACTAGATTGTTCCCTTGTTTTGTGTAGGAATGCACTATTTACACATGGAAGCTCCAGTCAAAGTTATCCACAGGGACCTGAAGTCCAGGAATGGTAAAGTAGCAAAACACTGAAATGCTCTGCATTTACTGTTACTTGTTAATGTAGCATTTAGATGTGTAACTGAGCTCAGTGAACAAGCAGATCTAACACCTTGGCTGCCATCAAAACTGCACTTGTTGAGGCACAGAAGAACCTGTTCCCTCCTCCCCCTATTGAGCCTGTCTGAGCTTTGTTACAGACTCTGGCATCATTTAGAGCACTATGGAGGGCTCTTTCAGGTTGTGTCTTGCTGGCCGTGATTGTTCCTGTCTCATCAGCTTTCAGACATGGCCTGGACACTGTTCACTTCCTTTTTCTATTTGGAAAGGTTGAGTACCAGGAAAGGCTGGCAGACACCAGATAAAATAGACTTGATAAGGCCTATTATTTCTTATCAGAAAATCTTGTCTTTACTGTGGTCTGTTTTGAGGTTTGAGAGATGTTCATGTTTTTAAGTCATACACATTCAGTGTAGTCTGTACTTAGCAGGTTTACAAAATTTGCTGAACATTTCCTTTTAAATTAAAGTTTCACTACTAGTAGTGAGATAAGAGGGACACAGATTTTAATAATGCACAAAAGGAGACAATAGTCAAGAAAAGTCTGAGTCTCACCTCAGTTGTAAGTTTTCTCCTTTTACTAATGAATCTTTCAGAGGGCTTCTTGTTAAGCCTAACTACATTGGGGAAAATGCAGTTTATCTGCATTTTAGCTATAGTTGCATTGCTGTCTTTGAGCTCCTTAAGACCTGAAAGGTTTTGCCTTTGGAGGCTTGCAGGTATTCAGCAGATACTCTCTAAAGCTTCTCAGAGAAACCAGGATAGCCATGCACGTGGGTGTGTTTACGTGCTGGCTCAGCATAGGATCGTTTTTCTTGTCAAAAACCAAAGTATTTTGCTGTGAAAATGTTTTGTATTTATTTTTAGCATTCTTGTAACCTTTTGTTTTTTCATTTTCAGTTGTTATAGCTGCTGATGGTGTGTTAAAGGTATGCAAACTTTAATTATTTTTAGAGAGATGCTGCTGCGTGACTTGATGTTTTGATGTCAAATGAATAAGGTTGGTACTCTAATATCTGTTTAATTTCTATCTTTATTTTTGCCAGATCTGTGATTTTGGTGCCTCAAGGTTCCACTCTCATACGACACACATGTCATTAGTGGGCACTTTTCCATGGATGGCCCCAGAAGTCATTCAAAGTCTTCCAGTGTCTGAAACATGTGACACATACTCGTATGGAGTGGTGAGTGCCTCTCATTGCTCTGTGTGTAGTAGCAGTTGTCTAGTGTGACAGAATTTGTGTGATGCAAGAGCAACAATTCTAAATAAGAACAACAAGAAAACCCCACATTTTCTTTTAAGACTGACCCATAATTGATAATTGCATGCTTGAAAATGATAGGGAGAACAGTGTCATCCATGTTTAGTAAGATCTGATTGGATTAGCAGCATGCCAGTGTACGAAGTGCATGAGTTACCACAAGTATTCAGTGTATGTCTGGAGGCTTTCAGGAGCCACTGAACAACCTGCACCATGAATCAATTTCTACTTGTTTTTTTTTGTGTGGAACAGAAGACAAAAAAGGTTGTCTTGTAATAGGTGTGCTCCAGGATGAAATTATTAGCATTCCGCTTGCCATAAAATGGAGTGTCAGTGATTTGATATTAAAAAGTAAGCCACTGCTCTGTGCTTAATTGTTTAAAAGATTCTGCTATCATTAGCTGTGGGAACAGTGACTGTACCTCTTGTGCAGGTAGAAACCCCATCTGAAAATATAGAAAAGCCCAGCATTGCTTTTTTCTGAAGAGTTAGCCATCAGTTATAGTTCATCTGAATCTCAGGTTTTCAGATTCAGTAATGTGAATTACTTCACTTTGTCCGCAGTTAAATGCTAATTTGGTTTTGCTCTGCAATATGAAATAGGCTAGAAATAGCCCTGCTGGTCAGACCAGTGGTGTGCCTAGTCCCATAGCCCTTCTCTGACAGAGGACAGTAACGAATACTTTGTGGGGGAAAAAGAAAGGAAAGGAGAGGGAGTTGTAGTTTCCATGCACAGCTGTGTATTAACCATTTTTGTGTTTGGATTCAGTGGTGGGTGGCAGAATGAGGAAGTCTTCAGTACCTGTCAAGTATTGCCTCTTTCTCTGTAAGGGACAGGATAGACTGTAAGGGAGGCACAGCAGGAGGTGTTAGGTTAGTATCTATGGCTATACATAGCTAAGCCGAAGTCCCAATGAACCATGACTTAAATGTTTTCCCAAACAGTTTACAGTGAGAAAAAAATACATGAGACATTATGTAGCATCACTTAACAATGAAAGGTTGAAGGTTTGCAAGAAAGGAGAAAATGCCTATATTGTCAGATTCAAAATCCTTTCTTGTTTCACTGAACTAGGTCACAAACAGTAAGAGAACATAACCTAACAAATGTAAATGTTAATGTAAACTGTTACTGGAAGCAATCACATATTATCCACTGAAGGGAAACATTCGAGTTTCAAAACAGAATGAAAATACTAGAGGAAAAATTCCAAACATGGTCTTATAGCTCAAACTGCTCATATTGTCATCCTAGTTTGAATTGACTGTAAGTAATTTTCTGTAAGTAGAAGAAGGTAAGAAATTGTTTAATATGTTATCATATCAAGTATTACCAATGCCTTGGGAACAATATGTCACACATGGTTTATTTTTCCTTGTCCAAAAAGTAAGGCTCCTTTGACAGTCCTGTGCTTGGAGGTATAACTCAACTACCCTCCTTATGGAAATGGTTCAGTGTTACCAGCATGTTTTAGTGTTGTTAGGGGTATGTAGTGCCACTTTAGGATGTCTAATAGTATTTGACTCACATTTTTTTTCCATATATTGTTTCTGAGCTAATGTGTTCTACTGTGGGTAGAAACTTAGAAATTCAAAGCACTTAAGAGTGAATTAATCTTTTTGTAACACTAGTCTCGGAACACCATCATTTTCCAAGGAGATATAGGGTAGAAATGAAGAATGGCAGTGGCCCAAGTTCTCTGTTGCTGAAATTACTGTCATAGCGGGGTTATACCAGCAAGAAATGGCCCGAATATAACATTGAAAGTTGGAATCTCCCTGTAATAAGTGTTATGACTATCAGAGAATTAGCTAGGGGACTGAAAACAAAAAATCTGAGAAAAGGTATTTTTGTCTCTTTAAATTATAAAAACAAAATTTAAAGAATCCCTTTTCAAAGCATAGCACTTGCCAGCAGCTTTTGTGCTAGAGAGACAAATCTGCTTTTCTTCAGTTAAAGTCCTCTTAACAAAGAACAGAATCCTTTCAAATGTAAACTAGTAAGATGCTAGGAATAGATATTCCATTTGCAGTATTTGTCACCTTCCCCATGGTTTTCTTTAATTTCTTTTCTTCTATTTTTTCTTTGTCTTTTCTTTCTACAAACCAGTCTGTGACTTTTAATATTCTACTTAAGATGTGCAATAGGGCTTTTTTCCATAAAGTGTCGAAGTCTTTCTGCAACCTTATAGGTCTGAGTTGCTCCTCAGCTGAAATGATTTTTCCTCTTTGTGAACAGTTGTATATATTTTGTAGCTAAGGTTCAGATTAGTTTCTCCTGCTCTTCATGGACAGTTAAACAGGTCCATGTATTCTCTTTGAGATATATAGTAAATAATTTATAATACTGCCATGAAATGCTAAAGCTAAAAGTTCCAGGAGATTTATTACAAGACAAAGGCAGATCTTTCACTTTCCTTCAGCCATGCTGTGATTCGCTTTTCTGATCCATTTCCAAGTCCATACTCTAAACAACACATACCGAATGTTACAAGTGATCAACCCTGAAATTGCCTCATATGTCATGTTTGTTGCTCAAAAATTATTCCTTGCATCTCTTGCAGTTAGGAAAGTGTATGTGGAATGACAATGTCACTCTAAAAGCTGTTTTGAAATCATGAAGACATATGCTCAGAATATGTTATCCTGGCAAAACTGTTCATAGTGCACCACAGTGTGTGTTTGTGTATCAGTAGAAATGTGTTTCATCACAGAAAGCTGATGCAATGGAGCTGAATTATGTTATCGCTTACAAGAACTAATAAGTAAAACCATTAATGGGCTATTGGTGGCATAGAGACTGCCATTAAATATAGCAGCTGTTCAAACATTGCCCTAGCCATGAGAACATACGTTATTTATAGAGGGAATGTTGGCCAGCTCCAGGGGTTATCCCTTACTCTTTTTGAAAAGAATTATGCGATCTTTATCTGCAGTTGGATCAATGCAGAGGAGACTGACCTAATTTTCATGCCTAAGGGCAGTACCTCTATGAAGTGCAATGCTAATGCTCCTGCTGTACTTCTGCTAACTGTGGCTCCTGAGCATTGTCTGTGAATAGTTTCCTATCAAGAGAAAACACGGGTTTTTTTTCAGTGAAGATGTTCAGAGTGTTTTCCTCAAATTACTCATTTGGATGTTCCTGGAACAAATGCCACTTTGAACCTTTGTTGGTTTTGCACTGGCATGGGGGGATGTGCGTTTTTGTTTGTATTCCTTGGGATTGTTGTCACATAGTTGAGAGGCTAAGAATTGAAATGCACAGCTGAGCTGACAGAAGTGTGTGAACTTTTTCTGAAGACCACATAATTCTTATTTCAGCTTCATGTACAGGATGAACATTCATGCATTTGTCTTTCCTTTCTGTTCCTCTGTATGTAAAGAAGAGCCCAGCATCTTCAGAGGTCACAGCTTACAAACCACTGCATCAAATGACCTTGCTTTGTTTTTCACCATTGTTTCTAGCTTGGCTGTTTCTCTGTGAGCACTTGCTGTCCATCATCACAGAGATGTGATGTGATTGAGAAAGTAGGTGATTCTCACTATCAGAGGTGGGAGGGGAAGTGAACCATGTCAGTCTCAATTCGATTACAGCAGAAATGGAAGATAAATTGATTTCCATATGAAGTGAGCTGGGGAGCCAGTTGTGAAAATGAACAGAGTGTATCTTGCAATAAAGGGGGCAGGGGAAGTCAGGTTGAGGTCCTTGTCTGCTGCTGAATGACCCTGGGTACAGGAAGAGACAAATGAGAATGCAGAAGGTACCCACGTGGTTCTCTTTAGAAGACTGGTGATGTAATCATTCACCTTAGCTGATGATTCAGGGTAGCTGGTCCATGAGATGGCATTGAAGCTCCTGTAAAACTGAACATAGAGACATGTCACCATTGGAAGGAAAAGCTTTATCTCTAACATTGGCCTGATTATGAAAATTGCATCGTTAGAACATTTTCTAACCCCATGTAACTAAATACAAGGATTTCCAACATCCCACTTTTGTATCTTCTACTTTCATTTATTAGTAAAATTAAGGCATTAAGAAAAAGTCTTCATATTGTTTCAGATTGCTGTTTTACTCTTCAGCTATGTGCATTTAGAAAGTGTTTTAAGCTAGCAGTATTGATTTAAGGAGTCACTGATCTGTACAGGCAGTGGAAATAAACACTAAAGGTGTCATGATAAAGGAATTCAGTGCAAAATGTTCTGCACAAACTTATGTGCATGAATGAAACGAGACAGCTCTTACAATTTACAGTCTTCTGAAAGGAAAGTAGCACAGCAGTAGTTTTCCAGCTCAAGGCTCTTGAAGACATTTAACATGTATTTCATTATGTTCTTTACTTGGAAGATGTATTTAAATACTTCTCTATCTGATGTGCAAACTTGAGTTTCTCCTCTGTGATTTCACAGTACCGTCATAGAGATGAGGTGGTTCTGCAAGGCTGCTCAATGGCATGTTTTATTTGGTTCAGGGGCTTTTGTTTGAAACTGTCTGTTTTGTATATTGCTTTTTTATCTGAAGCACATGGGAGTGCCAAATTTTTTCCTTCTCTCACAGTTAAATTTCCTTCTCTACCAGTAGAGGTGATAATTGGAGTTAAAAATTGAGTTGCCTTTTTATCTTTCTTTTAAAAGGAGTGAACTGAGCCAAACAAGATAGTTGAATGTCTCTGTGATATCTTTCCCCATATATTTCTTTTCTCAGGAAAATTGAACTTTTACTTATTTTTACAAGATCCCTTTACCTTTACTAATCAGTCTACTGACTCAAGTAGAATTATTCAAATAGCTCAATTGTAGGAGTACCCTGTTCACTTGATTAAAGGCCCAACTCTGCTTCAATGCATTTTTTCATGACCTCCATCTGCCAATATTGTCACATTTTCCTTCTAATTATCTTTATAGCTGTCCACAATCCATTCAAAATGATGTAGTTGGACTAAACCTGGGTACTAACCCAAACACTGAGAATATAGAGACTTGCATAAGGATCTTAATGCGTTTGGCAAATCCTACTTAAAATGATGTCTGGTTTTTGTTGTTATGCTTGGTATATGAGCAGAAGAAAAGGTTTGTAGATATTTGTAACAAGATACATATATGTGGGTTCTGCTTTTTAAAAAAATGGACATACACAAGTGGAGGTACAAAGTGCTATTAATATGGCTGAATTCAAATATGTTGTCCCAATGGCAGAAAAACAAGTTAGATTCATTGACTTGAAGCCTTTTTGGTGATGCCAAACCCTTTTCTACAGAGTAGCTTAGATTCTTGGGTACTATGTTACCAAAATGCTAAAAGCAAGCGAAATTAGGAGCTATTTCTGTATCTAAGGACAATAAGTCTATAAGTTCTCGAGGAGAACAGAGTAATTTTCTATATGCTGAATATTGCTTAGTTTAACATAATCACATACTTGGAGATAAACAATTACAGTTTTGACTGCAAAATTGTATTTAATATTTTCATAGGCATATCATAGGAGCAAAATACCTATTGCATTATATTCACTAGTTGCAATCATATAAAAATATTTTTAAATGAAAAATTACTGCAAAGCAAAGGTGTGTCTAGTTGGGGCTGAGAAGGAGAGGAGGAGTTCATTGTCTTCCCAAGTCTTAACTGCCATGTGTGAACTTCGTAGTGTATAAAGAAAGTAAAAAGCATTTTCCATGGCTTTATCAAAATTGCAGGCATTAGACCCCACACAACCCAGTTTTTCATCTTGGCTTTTCTGCAGAGTAAAAACTAGAAACATTCAAATTAATTTCATGAGAGGATCTTGCACACAAACACTGGTCCAAGTTCCTGCAAATGGAAACTGGTTGCCTGGTAATTGGATACAGAATAGTGCTGTATCAAGGTTTAATAATGTATTTAAAATACAAAGTACAGAAATAAAAATTCTTTTCTTTTTTTCTCTTCCAGGTTCTCTGGGAGATGCTAACAAGGGAGGTCCCCTTTAAAGGCTTGGAAGGATTACAAGTAGCTTGGCTTGTAGTGGAAAAAAACGAGGTAAGACTACGTTTCTACATTCAGGTACATAGATCAGAAAACAGTATTGGGGTTTTGCAAAAGACTTTTTCATCTTCTTCAAATTGAAAGTAAGTTCACGCGTATGGAAAGATTAGCAGTAGGAGCTAACACAAAGGGTCAAAGTGATGTTATTCCTCATGAATGGACCCTTTACATCTAATTGTTGCAGCTTCACGTCGTGATGCTGTAGATCAAAAATTGTACAAGTACTGTACTAGTTTCTCAGTCTCAATTGTAAAACCTAGGGGTTTGTTCTTAGTGATGAAAGAAGCCATTGCGTCCAAGGTAGGGGAACAGTTTAACTCCATCTCCTGCGTTTAGGACATCTTTTTACTGGCCGGGAGTTGATATATCTGTAAGAGACCTTCAGCTACTTCAACTTAACTCTCCCAGCAGGAGTCACTATAGTACAAGAAACTGCCGCTTAGATGAAAATTTCAAAAATAAAAGAAGAAAAAATAGTTTTAAAAAAAGAGAGAAATTACAGTTTTGCCACCTACGTTCAACACTACATTGAAGATGAGCTCCTCACTGGTATCGGCAAGGCTGTGGCATAGCTGCAAGCCTCCTCATGCAGAGTCTTTCCATTTCAAAAGCACTTCAGTGGTGTAAACACCGTTTGTACAGTGTCCCCAGCCTCGCTTTTCTTCTTCTCACAAATTGAGGCTTTCAGCTAGTTGGACATGTGAGCATATATCTGAACACATAGTCCCTTGATATCAAAGACAGTAACTACATTTAAAAAACATTTAAAGTTGTGACTGTACCACACACAGACAAGCATGGAAATCCTCCACAAAGATGAAACCTCCTCTATCTAGACACAGCGGAAGCTTGGGAAACATTACAATGGCGAGGCAGTGGCTGTACAATACAGATTCCTATTATTCTACATAAACTGTTTCTCAGAATGCTTCAGAGTTAAACAGAGGAGTTAGGTTTCCTCCTCTTAGTTTAATATTTTTTGTTGGTGGTTTTTTTTCTTCTCTCTTTTTTCCTTCTATTTGAGGACTGGATTAATTCCAGTGAGTGACATTGTGATATACCGATTAGTTGGAAATGCTACACTAACAGTGTGAAGATTATGAATGTGATCTTCTACCATGCTGATCAGAACAGGAGGCACAAAGACAC
>NW_008692143.1:37066-44774 GCF_000695815.1 Acanthisitta chloris
GATCATTTTGAAGGAGAAACCATAAAGCCTTCCATCAGCAGTATTTGCTTCTTGTGCCTACCACGTGCAGTTTTCCGTAAGGAGAACTGAGTGGCATTGGGAACGTTGTAAAGAGGTGTAGTCATGCACTGAAAGATGTCAGAGAGTACAACACACATCTCTCTACAGTTTTCCAGAGCAAGAAACTGTGTAAAATATAGTATGAACAAAATGTGGACATGAATGACTATTTTACTCATGGCTGAAGAAACCTAAGGGGTGACATTTTCAGAGCCAGCTCTTTGCCTGGCAGGTACCACTAGCTTGTTGCTACCATCTTCTTTGAAGGGCTGTGAGAGAGCTTAGAGGGCATTGGATAGTTTTTATTTTTTCTGGCCATGACCTGGGGAACGTGTCCATCATAAGCCTTCTAAAAGTCAGTTTGTGACTTTTCTTCTCAGTTTCCTATGTCCCAAAGCAAGTGTAAGGGTCAGGTTCCCTCAGTTTGATCTGTTGATATCAATGGGGTTGCAGGGTTCCAGTGCACAGAGCTGAGCCATCTTCCATTTTTTGCACTGCAAGTCTCCTGTTAAAGTCAGTGTGGGACTGAGGCCAAGGGAATTGCTTAAGGTGAAAAATCCCCTTTGCAAAGCCTGAGGTCAATAAATGAAGTAGATTCTAATGATTCTGTACGGAACTCTTTTGACTCTCTGCATAATCTCAGTGTTATTTTTATTCTGGTAGAGTTTCTGTCTGATTTTTCTACCTTAAAAAAAACCATGAGAGTTCAGATTATGCTAGGCATGATCTCATAATAAATTGCCACTGAGAAATATAATCTTTATAATATGAATTTTGGAACCTGCTCTCTGTATTACATATTATATAGGTGACATTCTGCACAAGTGAGGCACATATAAGTGGTGATTGCAACTGATGTCCACCTCCTGGAGTAGTGAGGGTTACAGACAATACTGCAGCAAGACTAGCCAGTGTATTTTTAGACTAATGACTCAATAAAAGATCAAGTACCAGTACAATTTGTTTATGCATTGTACAAATTTCTGCGTATTTCTTGCATAGAAAGCTTCGCACCTTACGTTATTACATTATTTTAATAAACACTCTTCTGCATTGCCCTGCCTCTGTATCTCATGTTCCAGTTCTCAAGGTCTTCAAATGCTTGTGGAGCAGATTTTTTAACTCTTACTTTTGGTTACTGGGTCTTGTAAGTCTTTGCAGGTCATGCTGCAGTAATCTAATGGTACAGTTTGACACAACTTGCTCTGCTTTACTTCTGGAATGGCAATAGTAGGGCAGATCAAAGGATCTTCCTGGCAGGTTGGTCTGAACAGAACTGTAATACCTGTTTCTTGCCTGTTGGAGGAGAGGCAACCCTTTTTCCAGCTTGACCCCCTCTTACATTTGGACTTATTTTCACTGAAGAACTGTTTTAAAATCTCACTTTTAAAATTATTTATTTATTTAATACAAGGCACCTGAAGTCAGTTAACTGTGTCAGTGAGTGCAAGGGGATCTCCTTACACGTGTCATGTTGTTGGATGCACATGCAGTCAGCTGGAGAGGCGTCAGTATCTCTGTGTGTGTATGTGTGTGAGAAAGGTTTTGCTTTTAGGTTTTCCAGTCTGGAAGGAGACTCTTAATGTAAAAATCCTCTAAGACTGGCTGAGTGAATCTTCTCATGGTTTAAAACTCTCAGCAGATGAAACCAAACAAGCTTTGAACTAATTCTCTGTAGTCCTGGCTATAACCAGCAACTCCTTGTCTTCAGTCATTAGGAAATGTTTATGAGTTCACTGTGCTCTGTGAGTGCTTTCTGAGATCTGCATGTCCTCATTAATCCTTCTGACCATAGGCTCATGAAACATCTCTTGTGTCATGCAGAGCTTCACTTAACCCTTTTTAACTCAATGTAATGTGTATTTTGGCCATTTGTGTATCAAAATTGATGATAGTATTGTACAGCTAGATCATCCATGTGGGAGAAAGGTACAGCCTGCCTTAATTCCTATCTTGGCAAGCATCTGAAAATACCATGCAGTAATTCCACAAACTACTGTGGTTTAGTATTAAGAGCTGTTTGTCTTGATTTTGGTTCTCTCTGAGCTTTCTTAAGGAACTGCATTTGTTCCATTCCTTTCTTATAGGTCTAAAAAAAATTAATTTTATATCTTGCTAGTATTAGCAATTTTGACTTTTCTTTCAAATATGTCAATCCTCATTTTTTGTATTGTGTTTCAGAGAGTTTGTTTTAATTCTTTTAATTGCACTGCTCTTGTAAGAAATCCTTTAGTAGCAGCTTAAAAGGAAATGCTTCCAGTAACTGGTACATTCTCTTTCCATTAGAGATTAACCATTCCAAGCAGTTGTCCCAGAAGTTTTGCAGAACTGATGCACCAGTGTTGGGATGCTGATTCAAAGGTAATTTAACGTGTGTTTGATTTCTACACCAACCTCCACCCTGCCTTGTGTTTGCTAAGTGCATTAGCATTTCTGTGGGGAACAGTTTGGAGATAACACCACTGACATACGCTAAAACACATTTCTTCACAAAGACAGCCAAGGCTGTCTCTTTTTTTAATTGGGTTTGTATATTTATACTGAAATGTGCCTCCCTCCCTTTCAGTCAAGAGTTACTACACTACTAACTTACCTGACTACTAAAGACAGTAACAGGAAATGGGGTGCAATCACAAAAATGTAGCTATTTTGGAGCACATGGAAAAATTGCAGATTTTATTTTAATATTTAATCTTCCTTGGATGTATGTGAGCATCACTTTATGAAATACCTATTTCAAGGTCCAATTTTGATGCCTTCCTTGTGTTGTAAACATGTAAAGAATAAGTTAATCCATAAAACACATAGGAACAGCAGCAACACATTCTAAATTAACATGAAACCTTTCCTAAACTGTTCCCTTAGGACTTGAATGATGAGCTTTATAATGACTGCACTGTAATAATATGATAATAGAAGTACTGCAAGAATCTGTTTAACTGTTTAACCATGAAAATAGGGTAAAAAGTTAAATAGCCAAAGCATTGTCACTATTAATCTGCTGCTACAAGAATAAACTAAAAGAGGAATTAGAGTGTTTAGACAGTAAAAGCTTTTGTATATTATGGGAGTTACGTTCTTTAAGTGGACCCTGCTACCATCCTGTTGTACATAAAACTGGCTGGAAAGAACCTGTGGACATGCTAGCTTTATTTCCAATGATGAACATCCATTTCCTTTGCTTTTGAACGTATTTAAGAAAGGGAAAGATAGTTAAGCAAGGAGTTTCTTTCCTACAGAATGGATCTGGAAGACTGAGATCTATCATCAACATGTGGTTTCCACGTGAACAAGCATTTAAATGCCATTCCCTTAATAACTCCCTGTATCCTTCCCACAGAAGGGAGGGGAGAAAAATGCTTGGAGTTTTTCAATCTACAAGTAGGCTGTTTAAGTTCTAGGTCAGTAATTATTGAAGAGCACTTTCAGTGGCAGCTACTTATCCTTAATAACTGCTCCCAAGTGTCAGCATCACTACCAAAGGCCTCAGAATAAGAATTATTGGAGCTTCTTTTCTGTAATTGTAGCACATACTAGATCAGCTCACTCTGCCTTGCTGTAGCCACATACTTAAGTGTCCAAAAGTCTGTTGCTGTTTCTCAAGGGAGGGATCTACATGTTGGGAAAGAAGTATGCTTAACCATAAGTTAGGCATATGCTGATTTCTGTCTGCCCAAGTAATTCACCTGGGTGTGGGCTGGTTCCTTGGAGTATTGTTGTGTGCAAAGAGCGAATCTTATGGGAGATGGGGTTTTTCTGACAGTCTGCTCTTCGCTAGTTTTTCATGCAGCTCTTCTGTTAGGCAATTATAAATACTTTGTTCACATGACTGAAATGGAGTAATCTCTGGTCACAATTTGGGCATGTGACAGACTTATTCAGTCACGTGCTGGGAAAGGATCACTACTTACAGCTCTCAAAATGCTTTGATAAAAGCTGTGTGGCCTGCATGAGCCAAAAGATGGAGCACGCTCCTCTGAAATTCTGCTCTGTGTAATATTCCCTTTCTGCCAGGATTAGCCTTAGAAAATCAGATCGTTGATGCATGAACAGGTTCCTGAAGGTCAAGCAGGGGTGAGCTCGAGGATGTAAGGTGCATACTTTTAGCCCACAGAAAGCAGAAGGGAACTTTTGGTGGCTTATCCCTGAGAAAAGAGGGATGTGCATTTACTGTGGGGCTAAGGAATACACTTGGAGAGCTGCTGCAGAGCAGCTGGAGTGTCAGACACGGCTCACACCACAACTTCCTCATGGGAACAGTGTTTGCTTTCAATTCTTAAGAATTTCTTCATACATGGAGAAAAATGTCTGCAGCGTATTTCTCTATGTGATATTTGGAATGGTAGTCTTTATACAGTTTAAACTGCTAATTGAAACAAGAAGTCCACGTGCTCCTACCAAACAAGTTGCTTTGGCTTGAGTACTAGATAATTGTAGAAACAATGTTGCTCATCACTGATGCCTTTTTTTACTGAGGTAACTTGCTTTTGGAACATGGGTGAATGATTCTTTCTCATTTCATCTGTTCCTTCAGTTTATCCCCACATCAAAGATGCTTATAAATTACTGAGTATTTTAATGGAAATCAGAAACCTGGGAACAGAGAAGAAGCAAGAAATGAAAGTCATATGGATTAAATATCCTGGTTTTATGCAGACCAGTTCAGTAAGAAATACTGAGTGGAAGGAAACAATGAAAGCATTAGCCAGAATTATTTCTAGAGGGGCATATATTTTAAAGATTTCAGTATGAGACATCACAGATATAAAGGGAAACAGTTTTCAAAGGCGACTCATGCCTTGATATTTTAAGAATCTCTTATAAGGACTTTCTAGAAAGTGCTAAGCAGTTATCCACCAAAAATAAGACTTTTCTTTTCCTTTAAAATTTCTTAGCTCAAGCTCCCAGTTTCACAAATCACTTCTTGCCAGTTTTAGCCCAGGTACCAGTCTGCATTTAGAGTGCCTTTATTAAACCTGAAGTTATCTTTTCCTAGGGGCAAGAATCCAATGAACCCCACATGGCAGTGTAGGCTTGTCTTCCTGTCAGCTTTGCTTCCACAGAAAGCTGGTACCTGTAAATGTGGCAGCTGCAAAGCTGGCAGGAGAGCTGCTGGCTGCTCACAGAAATGGCACAGCTAGAGGAGCACAAGCTTTGACAGGACTATGTGACTCTGCATTTGTTCCGGCTCTAGTTGCACAACTCGGCAGCTCCTTTGCATGTCATGTAGGACCCACTGGGTGTGTTTTTTACTGCTCCTACTCCCAAATCAGTCAGTTGGTCCTTTTGCCCACCCTGTTCTCTGTCATTATCCCTGCTCCAGTTACTCCAGGTAGGCCTAACAGTGGTGCTGGCTGTGCTCATTTAGTGTCAGCCCTGCCCTATACTTCTCAGTATACTCCTCAGAAAAAAAGTGCAAGCAAAACTCATGGAAGTGTTTTGTAAAAGACTCCTGAATAAGCTGGAAAATATTTTAAGTAATGCAGCATGGGGATGTTTGCCCCTGTATCTTCCTGAAACTAGAATTAGTTTAATACAGGGACATTAGGTCCCTGCCAATCTGTTGGACAGTGCATAGCAGTAGCAGTACCCTGGGGTATTGGTGGGGCTCACAGTCCCTTGTCTGGCAGCTTCCTTACCATTTGGGAGGCTCTTGAATACTCTCAACAGTTCCCATCCAGTGGTGTGGTTACCAGAGATGTAGCTGAAGCAACAAGAAGGGAGTGAGGGCTGTCAGAAGGTTCTTCTGCCCCCAAACTGCACCAGAATGGTCATCCTTGTTGGTGCTGGGGGTGGATTTTGTGCTCTGTACCCCTGGCATGGCACATTCCCTGACCAGGGAGGTTCAGGCTCTTCCAGGGTGTGTTCAGAGGATCTGCCCAGCTGTGGCAGGTCCAGCGGCATCATGCATGTCAGGGGGAGGACTGCTGCCCCCCCGGGCCCCTTGTAAAGGCAGGGTGACCCTGCTGGGTTTCCACACAAGGGAATATGTCAACAAGTGCCAGCAATGTGCTGCTGAACAGGCACCTGTTGCCGTGCGGCTCCGTGTGCCCAGGTTGCCACTCTGTAGTTGCTGGGCTGGAGGCCAAATTGCATAAGCACATGGTGGCTGGGGCAAGTGTGTCTGTTGCAAAGATAGTCTGCATAGCTCATCCAGCTGCCCACTGCCTGTAATCATGGAGATGGACCAAAAAGTGACAGACAAAGCCTCCAGTTACAGCCGAATAGTGCAGCATTACATTACAGTGAGCTTGTCTTTTTTTTTGTTAAGCATTTGACACTTTTTCATGCTGTTTGACATTTAAAATAAAGAAATTGTCTTTCTTTTATAATGTGGAAATCACTTGGATCTTCCTGAGAGAGACACCTCAGCATTGTTCCTAATTGTTTTTGTGCTCCCAAATTAAAATGCACGTTTTAATTGCGGCATCTGTAATTTTAGCAGAAATGGTATAATTAAGGGCGCGATAGAGAGAGAATGTGCATCATCCCCTAATTATGTATCTACATTTTGTTTCAACCTTTTGTCTCAACCTTGTCTGGGGTCTGTCAAACAGACTAACAGAGTCAGTGCTCTTTCAAGAAACACATTTAACTGTGGCTTTTTCAGTTTTCAGTTATTATCCTACTTCATAGCTTCCTCTTAGGACTAACAGGAAAGTAGAAAATACAGACAAGTTTTAACTGCTCTTTGTGACTATTGAGTGCAGTGGGTGCTGGAGAGAGAGCCCTGGAACAGGAAGTTCCAGTGAATGAGCCCAGGACAGAAGAGCATGGACAACATGGACATGAGCTTAGCTGCCAGGCAAGATGTCCTTATCTAGCCTCAGTCTTCACTTTGTCCCTGGCTGCTCCTGAGGTAGCTATGTCAGATGATTTTCTGAAAATTCTCTCCTCTGCAAGAAGGGAACTGCAGCCAGAAACCCATTTTTGATGGGCAGCTAAATGGCTTGTTCACAGCCCGAAGAGTTTGTGTTAGTACCTGTAAAAGGCCATCTGTCTAATTACCAGTTGCTGACTGGTCCAGCCTTCTCCATTTGGCAGCATTTTCTTAGCTTGAGGAAAACTGTTCTTTCAAATTAAGAATCTAGTTAATTATTGATGCTACTAACGTTGTTTAGTGCTGTTTACTGTTAGATATGGAAGACTAAGCTAAGGCTCGAGTCCTGCTAGCCTATGTGGCTCTTCCCAAACGGACCTTGTTATTCCTTCATGGGCGGAACAAAAAAGAAACATCTACAATCTTCTTGTAGGATGCTGTGTTCAGAAAGAAGCTTTGCCATTTCTGTTGCTTGTGGGTTTTTCTCAGTTGAACAATTCCTGCAGATAATTTTAGTAGTTGTATATGAATGCAAATACTCTGTTTTGTTTTGGTTTTCCTTTGCCTTCAGAAAAGGCCATCTTTCAAGCAGATCATTTCAATCCTGGAGTCTATGTCAAATGACAGCAACCTTCCAGACCAGTGTAATTCATTCCTGCATAACAAGGCAGAGTGGAGGTAAGTTTCCTTCCTTCCAAGATAAAAATGATATGGTTTTATGTTGAAGTGTTATGAGTATATTCTTTTCAGAAAGGCATCAGACTGATAGTATATTGGTAGAAAATGTGTGCTTGAGGTATTTTTAGAATGTAACTTACCTTGTTTTTC
>NW_008692143.1:44806-45459 GCF_000695815.1 Acanthisitta chloris
TGCACTTAGCTGTACCCTATATTTATTGTTGCACTGGTTTAGATATCATGATATTTATGGCTTTGTGATTCACATCTTAAAACCAGTTATGAGTTTTCAGTCAATAGTGTGGGGGCAAAACGACTCAGAATGCCATTCTCATAGAAAGTGTATAGGCAACGTTAATATTAAAAAGAAAAACAGATAAAGGGCATAACAAACCCTTTTCACATCAAGCTTTCATTTGTCCTCACTTGTGACTTTGTATTGACTGTGTGTGCACACATCCAGCCTATGCCCAGGGCAGCTCTGTTTTGGGTAGTGCCCCAGCATTGCTTGAGTATATTATTTTAGCCATTGCTAAGTGTAATTGTTATTTATAAGTGATCATAAGTGGACATGAGATCTGAGAAAATTTTATGGCATGACACAGTTTTGCAGTAAAACTTCCAGCCTCTTTTTTTGGTATGTGCCAGAACTTAAAAACCTGACCCTGGAGCTGATTTGTGGGTTAGAAAGCTTTGCTGCTTCCAAGTACAGCCTTCTGCTTGGGAAAGAAAATTGAAAGCAGATCCGCACAGGCAGAAGATGTTTGCAGACGATCGTGCCTCAGTCTATATTAAGACTCGCTGGCCCTGCACCCAGTGAGCTGGGAGCAGCGATACCGAGACATG
>NW_008692143.1:45471-45672 GCF_000695815.1 Acanthisitta chloris
GCCCGGAGGAGGGTGGGGAGCAGCGCGCGGAAACGGCGCTGGTGTGCAACGCGGCATCCCGCGCTTCCTCCTCTGCCCTCCGAGGACAGGGGAGGCGTAAAGTTTTAATGGGGCGAGTGGAAAAACTGAGCAGACGATGGTCCCATCGCCTCCGGTCACACGGCGAAGTATGAACAGCCCTGGCCGGTCCCGGTCTCGGTC
>NW_008692144.1:0-71648 GCF_000695815.1 Acanthisitta chloris
TTTTTTTTTCTGTATCTCCCTGAAATGACCCCTTACTTCTGTAGAGCTCTGACAGTGGAACCTTGTATTACATGACAGCCATAATGAGAAAGGATGTACAGAGCTCTGGGCTCTCCCATGAAATAAATCTCTGAACTCTGTTTAACCTACAGTAAGGCCTTAATCACTGTAAAACCAAATATATCTTAATGTACTAAGTCAAGATTAGAGCACTGGAAATAAAGCAGAAGTCTGCTTGTCCTAATTTATAATTCAAAATGGTATTGCCAGCTATTTTCTTTGACTTGCTAATTTTTATTTATATACTGAGCTGGTTTTGTTGTCTTTGGAATATATATTGGCTTCTATTACTTCTGCATAAGATCCTCATTTAATATTCTTTGTCGGAGTTATGTTATCCCTGGATTTCCAAATATTCTTTGTCACAGTTCTTTTCTTGAAGATTAACTATCATTTTAACTTAAACCTTAGGTTTAATTATTGATGCTTTTGGTGAGTTAAGAGATCAGCAAGAGCAAGTAAAGGAAGACATGGAGGTAAGAACATCAAGTTGCTGAACTATACCTATTTTCAGGCTTCAGAAATATGTGCTTTTGAACAAAATGTGATCTAGCTAGGGAACACCTTTTTAAAATAAGTGGAAACTACAGTCATGTACATGGTCCAATATCATACAATGTCCTGGATGTGATTCTAATCTCACATCTTGATTCATTAGATGGAAAAAATAAGAGAGGTATTTTTAATTGACTTTTTTTAATCTATTAAAATATAAGAGCTTGCATAAGTAGTCCTGTTAGTATGCAATAAAATTAATTTTTAGGCAATTTTATAAAGAGAATACTATGCTAACATCCAGGATCTGAGTAGCATTTCAGCTCTTCAAACTGGAGGTTTTTAACACAACATGTTAACACTGTTATGTTGCAGTTTGTCTCAGACGTAATTTTCTTTGGTTAATCTATGAGTGAAAGTACCCTGTTCTTTGTGGTTTTTTATTCTGTTATTGAAGTATAAATGCAAGAACTCAGAAAAGTATTGCAACCCTACTGTGTTCTGTAATCTAAATTTTGAGCATATTCAGTTTCAGCTGGACAAGTACAACAATATTGCAGTGTGTTACAGTAAGTGCTCCTTAGTGTTAAAAATAAAAATGTCAGCTGTGACCTTTGTATGCCATTCCATCTCCTGATACCTGTTCGCTTAGAGCTGGCAAAACAGTCAGAAACTATTCTGATGGTAGTTAAGCTTCTATTCAAGTGTCTTGGTTGAGGTATCCAGTCTTGATGCTTAAAAGAAATGCCTTTTTGTTCAACACATATTATATATGATGTATTGCTATTTTCAAGGAAGTTGTTACATTTTTTATTGGCCTTTTCTCAGTGAGGGGCAAGGGTTATGTATAGTGTTGAAGTGCTCTGTATTCTTTTCTTTTAGACAAAGTGCTTTATCTGTGGAATAGGAAATGACTACTTTGATACAGTGCCCCATGGCTTTGAAACACACACACTACAGGAGCACAACTTGGCCAATTATTTGTGAGTACAGTAAAGATGAAGTCCTCACTAACTCATGACCCTTGCAGCCTCTGCAAGTACCTGATTAACTCTATTGCATAAGTAAGAGTCAGTACTGTTTGGCTCTGATGTGCACTCATGCTGTCTGAATATATAATTCTGTGGCAATGGCAGCAAGGAATGAACAAATTTCATATCCTGATTTCCAGCATGGTTGTGACACACCACATTTGTGTGAGCTTGTAGATGGAAACTGGAACTTCGTATGTGTCTGGGGAGGCATTGTAAAGTTTAATGTGCTGTGTAAGGTATAGAGAAGCAGTGTGACCTGGCCTGGAGACTGATGGAGAAAGTGAACAAGCAAAGACAAAAAGGGGAAAATTTACACTGAACAAAATATTTTGAGTGGGGTGCTAAGGGTGACCAAGAGAACCCAAGGCAAAGGGAGATAGGGGAACTGGAACGAGGAGCTGGAGCCAGGAGGGATCATCTAAGGGCATCAGGTCCACCGTTGGAAAATCCAAGCAGAGCATCAGTGACCACTAAAGTCAAATCTTTTAATATCTGGAAATAAAACCAATTATCAGGTCTACAACCACTGTATCATGCTGTTCCTCTCCCATCAAATATATATGAAAATCCAGTGCCAGAATGTATTTTATACAAAGCTGCCAGTATGAAGCAGGGGATGGGTTGTAACTTTATGTCTATAAAGTAGCACTTGTACGTGCACACAATAATGAGTGTAAAGTCAAACATCGCTATAAAAAATAGTTGTGCATACAAAATACCTTGAAAGCACTATCATATGGGATTTTATTCCTACTTACTAAGTGCTGCACAAATAACATACTGTAACTTACTTACTGAAAGTGTGTTGTCCTGAGGCATTGTGTTTCCTTACTTTTGTGCATGGTCATATTTTGTGTTTTTACATATGTTTAGAGAGAATGTCTGTTATGAGTGAAATTTTGAAATTATCACCTAGCAAATGTCACCTTTCTCAAACCCCCAACACTAATGTTGGGGTTTTTTAAATTACAAGTTCTTTGATGCTCATCTTGAGTTGCTGTACACTATTAAAATATCTCCATCCTATAGTTTCAGTAAGAGAATCCTCTTAAACATTTTCAGCATTTCTTATTCATTGAGGGAAGAGGGAAAAAAGAAAGTTCCAGTGACCATCTGCTTCCAAGTGGGTTTTCATTGGCAAGAAAATCTTTATAATAATTTTCAGATTAGAAATCTTAGAAAATCTTAATTTAAACCAAGTTGCTAGCTAACTACTGTAAA
Organism: Acanthisitta chloris; assembly: GCF_000695815.1. Lineage (NCBI taxonomy): Eukaryota > Metazoa > Chordata > Aves > Passeriformes > Acanthisittidae > Acanthisitta > Acanthisitta chloris. The sequence goes on from NW_008692144.1 coordinate 2,811, forward strand.
TCAAACTGAATCGCTTGCATTTTAGCATACTACTCATTGAACAATGACTGGATGTCAACAGTGTCAGGAAAGTGTGTTTAATCTCTCTTAGAATATCATAAATAGAACTCTGGAAATTATAAGTGCATGAACAGCATGATCACTGTACTTTCTGAAAACTATCCACCTCCATGTGGGTTGGTTAATGTTTCCAAATACTGTATTCATAATAGCTGTTTCTTTGCTTGTAGGTTTTTTCTGATGTATCTTATTAACAAAGATGAAACAGAGCATACAGGACAGGTAGGTTGAACAACTCTATGAATGTCAGCACTTATTAAATAAGACTGATTCTAAAATAGAAATCATTCAGTCTTGGAAAAATGAAGTGTTTTCTAGTGAATAGCTGCCTATATGGTGTGGAACGTCTCATTCTTCTAAGCAATTTCGAGGATTCTTAGGTTGCTCAATGTTAGATTGAGTATAATTTCTATAGCACTTTCTATTCCTATGTTGTTATCTGACCTGTTATTCTTAAGTTGTGCAGGGGGTTGAATCAAAAAAGTGAAGCAGTATATAAATAAAAGAGAAAAAAAAAGTCACAGTTGATACTTTCTCATTAAATCATGTTAAATTATGTAAATTGTGTTTCTTTCAGGAATCCTATGTATGGAAAATGTATCAAGAACGGTGCTGGGAGTTTTTCCCTGCTGGTGATTGCTTCCGAAAACAATATGAAGACCAGCTCAACTAAGCAGAGATGAGGATTTCTGGACAAAAATGTCCATGTATTTCCCAGCTCTTTTGGGAATGTCTAACAGATTTCTTAAATCCCCAAAGCTGTGTGCTTTTTGGAGCACCAAAGCTCTGTTTTTAATGATCCAACTGCTCTTTTATTTTCTTGTGTATTTGCTTTGAGAACACTGGAGTAAAGAACAATGAAAAATTACAGCAACTCTGGAAATGAACCAACCACTTGCACACACAAAAGATGTCCCTATACATAACATGCACACACAAGAAGAGACTTGAGACAGCTTATTTCTGAAACTGCCAGATGATGCCCTTGTTTGTAAGATCACATATGGGGTGACATGGTAGCAACACTCATTCAGTCTGTTTATTTCATCATCCTGGAAGGAACTATATGTAGTTCACAGAGCACTGTAAAAGATTGTTGTGGACACTAAGTTGTGGGAAATAGTGCCTTACTATATGTGGGTTGAGCTATGCAGAAGATGAGTGCATGATGACATCATATTTTTTTTCCTTTATGTCTTCCCTTTCTTCCAAGTTAATATTTATTTTGTGGTTTTGGTGGGTCTGGGAGGAAGGGATTTGATTGTGCACATCTTTTTTTCATAAGACTGGAGTGTCTCAGGACAAGATTAGGTTATTCTCATCAAGTTCACTTCACATTTACCTTCCTCTTTAGCTTTTGCTCTTATTTTGGTAATGCTCTGATACAACACTGCAACTTTATGAAATCTTTGTATGAATACAAGACAGCTGCAAAAAAACCACTTTAACAAGAAATGTTTCATTGCATGTTTATTATGCAAGTTTAAAACAATCAAAAAACCAACCTTCAGAGACAAGTTGATCAACATGAAAAGACATTCACAATAATTATATCCATAGTAATAAAGTGTTGTGGGCTTTATTGTACATTTGGATCGTGTCATCAACCAACAATGTATATGTTATGAATTTGACAGTAATTTTGGTTTCTTTTTTTTTCTTTCTTTCATTTCTGCCACCTGTGATCGATAGTGGAGTTGAAGATTTTCTTGTTAAATTATTTTTTAAAAGCAAAGCTGAAGCAATATCCATTCAGGGACTCCATCACTTGCATCATGAAACACCAATGATGTGTACATCACTCCATTTTGAGTCCTTTTCAATTGTAATGCCAGTCTTTACAAATAAAAAGAGACATTCAGAATGGAAACAAGCTGGTTTTGGTAGCATTTGAGGTCTTTGTTAGAGTCTTTTTATTAATCCTTGAATTAATTGCACCCACTTCCAAACAGGATTAAGCTGCTATTTCCTTAATGAAAGGTTTTGGTATTGTTTTAGGTTTTTTCTCTTGGAATTCTTGCTGTACTGTTGCTCCACCTCATTTCTGTACAGGTGACAGTTTTGTCATAAAATAAATTGACTATATTCATATTCAGTTAGAACTTAGAAAAAAATGATAGCTGAAGAAATAATCCTATAAAAAATACTAACTGTATTCTTAAAAGGCAGGCTTTCAGTTCAGCAGACTGAACATTGCTGCAATTGGTATCCTGATGCTGCTTAAATTCTCTCAAATTCTGCAAGATTTGAGGCCAGAGGCTGGGCAGGCCAGTGATGGTGGAAGGGGCAGGTACAGCAGCTTCAATTTGTATTCAGGTTTTAAACCACCCACGCCCAGTCTGGAAGGTTCATTCCAGCTGTTTCCTCTGTATTTGGAACAACTTCATAAAACACCTTTAATGAGCCTTTCTGGGGTTTAGAAATGATGGATTGCAATGATGTTTCGTTTTGGCTGTAGAACACGAGGTTTGTTGTTGTTTGACACACAGGTATGCACACTATTTTGGTTTTGCACATTTTGTAAAGAAATATGTAGCTAATGATTCTGACAGATATTTCCCTTTGTCTTGAGAACAAATTCAAATAGACTTGTTAGGTAAATACCAGAATAAAAGTGCCATGTTTCTTTAACCTCAAGTTTGAAGACACAAAGCTCCTGGAGCATCCTTGCTATTAAATCCAGTATGCTGTTTAACAAATATCCGTGAAGCCACACTTATACACTAGAGGTTTTTAGTATGAGAGCTACTGATTATATGGTGATGCAAACAGTTTCTTTATAGGTATGAAAAATACATTTTGGTGCTGGATGGGAAGACCTGAGCAAAAGTCTTCCTGAAAAAAAGTATTAAAATTTCTGAACTGTAAGGGGGAAAAGCTCAGTGTGTACACGCTACAAGACTTCATGCAAGATGTAGTTGCTGTGTTGCTTAGTAGAAATTGCAGTTATATATAGGCTAAATAACTCCTAGATATATATTAAATAAGAACCTTTGAAACACTGAAAGGATGGCTAAATAATTCTGGATCGTGCAGTTTTGAAATTGAAATAAATTAAAAGGTTTTGGTTAATTGTTCTTTATGTAGTGCTAGGAGGACAGAAGAAAATGACATGAGTTGAATACACTGAAAAAACAGAACCACACACCGAGAATTAGATCATGGAAAGCTCTGAAGTAAAAGAAAAAATGATTAGATGAAAAAAGCTTGAGTAATAAAGAATATGAAAGAAAGGTATGGAACATCTAGATTTTCCCTAAACTCTTAAGACTTCTAAATAATTTTTTGCAATGCTAGACAATGTCTAGAAAATTCACAGATAAACTTTTCTAAAAATAGCTTTTTAAAATAAAAAAGGTCGAAAATGAGAATTTTTATTAAGTGTTTTCTTTGTTTTCTTTTAGATACATATACATTAACTTTTACAGTTTTCATGATTTATTTAAATAATGAGTTTATGCTACTTAAGAGCTTCATGATCCAAACCAAGAATTTAGTTCTCATAGTGTCACCTGCCATACCTGTTCATAACAAAACTATAGTCTCTAACCTTAAAGAGCTGAAACCCTGACCTAAAGACAGGATGCTATACATAGGTGGAGTATATGGACAGGAAAGTCAAGTTTACAGCAGATTAATATCAGGAACAGAATAGATAATGGTGAGAGGTTCATCAGCTGCCTACTGGCTAGGTTATTTGTAGTAGGAGGCAAGCTCTTTTGAAGTGTATTCTGGTTTTCTGGTTGTTTCTTTTTTTTTTTTTTTCTTTCCTCCAGTAACCTACTGCTGCATAAAATCCCTCATGCTCATTACAAATATTTTTTTTCTTTTTTTGATCAATATTCATGTAGTGTATGAGATTTAGAAAATATTACTTTTAATCTTTGGAAACTATTAGCATTTTTGTAGCTTGCTGTGTTTGAATTTCAGATGAAGATGCATGTTTGAATTATTTCTCCAGTCTGTGTCTCTGAAAGAAAAATATCCTGCTATTTAACCACTCTGCATTCATAAGCATAAGAAGTACCTAACTAGCACTAACATATTTTCACCTTCCTGTTTAGCGTTTGTGATATGTTAGAACAACGCTATGAATTGCTTTAAAAGCAGGTATTGAGCATTAACTCAGATCTGTAACACTCCTGTGACACTATGCTAAAATCTTGTGATTCCTACAGCTTCATCTTCTGTAATACATGGTGTCAGAAGGTAGAATTCAGCAAAGTCTGAGGGTTGTTTTAATTTAGCTTATGATAATTATGTCGACAGGAGGCCTCAAGGTTTTGTAAAGAAAAGGCAGCAATATGGAAGTAATTTGAATTGATTGGGAAAAGTGGCTGAGACCTGATTTCACTGTGTTAAAATTGTAATAAAAGATGGATAATTTATCTTGAGTGTTTATAAAATCTTGGTGTGATAAGGCAGATAGTGAAGCTAGGTAATATCTAGGAATAACAAACTCCTTAAGGAGCTCCTAGTAAGTGGACACACTGTATCCTACGAAGACATCAACTGTTTTGCTTCTTGCAGTTTAAGGAATAGAAAGATGAAACTGAAAGTTATGAAATTATTTTAAATATTGCAAGAACTACTAGTGAATAAATGGAAGAAGAGTCATGACCTGCTGTTATGCTTCTTTGGAGGTTAATTGCAGTAATTGTAAAGAAAATTTTATTCTCAGCATTGAGCTGTACTGTTCCTGTCATGCAAATCAAAGCAGGAAGGGAATGGATCACATCTGGCTTGGACAGTGGCATCCAGTGAGGCTGCTGTTCCTTCCTGTGTAACATGCTCAAGCTATGTTAACTACATCCAGTTCTGAAGGAGTCCCTTCCCATCCATGCCAGTTCCAGGGAAAGGAGGACAACTGACCATCTGTGTTTTCTCAGTTGCATTATTGCCTTTGTCCTCTGGTAGCTGATTGCATACTGCTATACCCTGGCTTGGACAGTGGCATCCAGTGAGGCTGCTGTTCCTTCCTGTGTAACATGCTCAAGCTATGTTAACTACATCCAGTTCTGAAGGAGTCCCTTCCCATCCATGCCAGTTCCAGGGAAAGGAGGACAACTGACCATCTGTGTTTTCTCAGTTGCATTATTGCCTTTGTCCTCTGGTAGCTGATTGCATACTGCTATACCTGCTGTTTCACAGACACTTGCAGACACTTCCTTGTAAGAACAAATTCAAGTTAAATTAATTGGGCTGCTGCTCGGTGCTGACAAGAAGGCATTTCCTTTTCCCACATGGTCCATTGTAATGGAAGGAAAGAAGTATATCCATTGACTAGGAAATAGGAAATAAATTAGCAGTATGATTGAACCATATAGAAGGCAGTTGATTCTTGGTTCTGTTCAAAGAGTATAAAATTTCAGGCACTGAGTAAACTAAGGTGGAGTTTTTAGGTATCTACAGTCTCTATTAGATTAAGTGGCTTCTTAGTTTTGATGTAACTACTGAGCTGTTTCCAAGTGCTTCACAATATTAGCATAAAGTGTTAATAAGCCAAGTTGTTGATGTTGAATATTAATCATATCTCAAGTTGGAAGGAAGCCATAAGGAACATCAAAACTCAGTATAGTTCCTAGCTATTTAAAAATATTATTATCCTTGCTTTAAGCAAATTGAAGTGGTATGTAAATTTATTATTTATCTTTATCTGAAGCACGTTTTAGAGCATAGTGGTTTATAGGTTTCTGTGCACACCTGGAGAAACCTTTCAGTGGGACAGGAAATACAGAAACTGAATTTCTTTTCTTCACTGGTTCTTTATGCTTAGGCAAGTTCAGTTAATTAATAATAATTTAAATATAAGGGTTTAAAGATGGATCCATAAACTCAGAATGTGCCTGTCCCTGGTTTAGCCTTCATTATTCTTGACTGTAATGAGGCAATTTCTGTTTGCTCAGGCTTCTGCCCCATAACAAGAGGTTAATATCACATACTTGGCAGTACTTGGAAGTTATTATATACAAAAGCCAAAATAATCCTGGATTGCTTCAGAGAAAAAGCCAATATAATTTTCCTAACTGTTAGTCCTTTGCAATTTAAGAAATGTTTCTTGTTTAAATTTTGCTTCTACAAATTGTCTCAGATGCCCTCTGGAGTGTCACAGACTGGAAATCATTATGTCTTGTTCCAAATCTTTACCTGACTGAATAATCATTAGCACCTAAAGAGTATGCAAATATAGCATAGTTAGGGACTTTCCGGTACCAAGCGCTAACAGCAAACTCCAAAGTAGATAATTTATGGTCTATAAACCTGTCGCTTGTATGTGCATTGTGGAACTGATTTATAATGAATTATTATTTTGTTATAAGGTTTTTATGAGGAATCTTTGTGCAGTCTGAATTGCAGTACCCTCTTATCCGAAGCTATTTGTTTTTTTAAAAAAAATCAAGATAATTAGTAGGTCCGCAAGACTAATATGCACGTTACACCTAGATCATTTTTATGCAGGCTATGGTTTCCTTGCCATAGGAATCCAGCAGAGTCATAAAAGACTGGTTAAAATAAGCTTCTGAGGAGCAGTCTAAATAATACTGCTCAAAGAGTGTTTCTGCCTGGGAGAATTTCTAGAAAATAATTCACATTAAGTTTCTCTTCAGGGCAGTGTAAAATACAAAAACTCTCTGTGAAAGGAACTTACTGTATAAGGTTGTTTTATAATTAACATTTTGCATATATGATCAGCTCTTGATGAACTATGGTACAATTTCCAACTTGAAGTTTAACCATGATTTGCCTGTAGAGACCTCCGTGCTGGCATTGTTTTGAGCAGCTTGACCCAGTAGACAAACGTATTTGTTGTGTTTGTGATCTTACCATTGTAGACTGGTGGAACTCAGATCCCAGAGTCCTGATCACATTATCTGATCTCTATGCCTTTGCTTGTGCCTTGTATCTTGCTGTGGCTTAATTCGTGTTCCCAGGATTTGGATTATTTGTATTTCCTAACATCCTTTGTAATTTCTTTACTCTATGTAAATTGTTATATGCTCCAGAAACTCACAATAGTATAGCCAGTAGGGTCTAAGATGCACTAGAATTAGCCTAACGTGGAGATCATGTTGGGGCAAGATGGGTTCTGGCTCAGGCAGCTGGATCTGGGTTGCCATATTTTTAGATCACGTTTCCCTCTTAAACTCTGTGGACATGACATGCACAGAGAAATTATCTGTACCTGTAAAGTTGAACAGGAGCTAAGTGCCATAATTGGTGCCTGGCTAAGGGCTTTGTTCTCTTCAGGTATGCTAAGTTAAAGTTTTGCATGGAATGTTTGAATGCTGTGAACTGATTTTCCTTTTGCCAAGTGCCTTATTGCACAAGGGTGACCCAAAGTTCCTAAGTAAAAATTATTTCTTCTTGAACTGAACTAGAACTGAGATTTTTCTCCCACAAACTGCCCAGAGTAATTCAAAATTACCTTCCACTCAAGCTCAAGCCACTGAGTGGACCGGGGCGTTAGACTATCAAAACGGAAAAAGAGATTTCTATTTAGAACTACCTACCTTTTCTTGAAACTCCATAGCAAATTTCTGTTAATTTGCTTCAAATGCTTTCTTTTCCCATCTTTTATAATTGATTCAAATGTGAATTCTTTTTCCTATATCATGTTTTTTCTTGCTTAGTGGTTAACTTTTTCCCTGTGAGGATTCTGCCAGTCACAAGGCTGTTCAGCTGCCTCTTTGAAACACAGAATTATTACTTATTCACCTGAAAATTTGTGGTTCTTAGGTTTGGTTATTTTTTTTAATTTCTTGGGGGGTTTTATGTGTTTCTGTTAATTTTTTATTATATAATGATCTTAAACACTCTATGGATACCAAATTTTTCCAACAAAAATTTTGGAGTAACATGCTCACCAGTTTAATGAATGTATTGTTTATCAGTCTTGAAGGAAGAGAACACAATTAAAAATAATAACTCAATGCCATTCCAAATTAGCTCTTACCTCCAGTAATAACTAAATTTTGAATGTTATCACATACTTACAGCTGCAATAAAACCAGATCTTCACTTGAGTAGGATATAGTGTTCCTGTTCTTTTAACGTCAACTGCGTTTAGGGTTATTTATACAACATTTTCACTTAGAGCTTCAAATATAAACCAATTAAACGTATTTCCCTCTATAAGATTTGTTTTACACCTCAAAAAAAGCAACAGAGAAGAACAAAAGAGTCATAAATTTGTTTTGCTTACTATCTTTTCATGCTTCATTTAACTAATATTGATTGTTATTTAGTATAAAATAAATGAAAATTTGTTAATTTAACACTCTTGGAAAAATTCCAGATGTATTGATGTGGAGTGGGTTTTCTCGTATATATGGAACTGAAATCCCCGTTCTTGATATGAAAAAACTTTCAAAATCATAATAGAAGTCATACATTGTGGTAATGAAAGTAGTCACATTCAGATTTAGGGCTTTGCATTTCATATGCTGTTTTTATAAAATATTTTTAAATATCCTCACAATAGTCACAAAATTGTGGCTATTTTATGCATCCACAAAGCTGGCTCCTGCAGTTGCTTATTTTGTTTCAAATAGGACCTTCTGTAGCCTTGTACAGCTAGGGAATCCAGTGGCAGCTTTAAAGAGGACAGGTTGTGAGACAGAGGGACCTTGGAAGTTTGTGTGATTACTCTGTCTGGTAATGTTGAATATGCTTTCTTTCACATATTTTGTAAAGAAAGAGCATAAATGTAGTATTTTGGTCTGGTTTCTGTATGGAATAGACTTATATTTTATACAACTGCACATAACAAACTGGATTTGAAGAAAGCCTATCTCTCACAAACCTTTCTCTTCTGATGTGAAGGTAGCAGATTACACAGAAACAGACCCTGCCTTATTTATTCTGGTGCTTGATCAGCCTCAATTACAGAAATTAAAACTTTATTTCTAATGTTAATCTAATCAAGTACAGCAAAAAGTAGTTTTCCATTCTTTACCTATCTAAACTTTATTTATCTAAAGCACTTTTTCATACCCTGTTTTTAAATGGCCACAAAGATGCTTATTCTCTATCAAGTCCTCTCTCAATTTTATTTGGAGAAATTAAACACATGGAATTATTTACATCTTTCTCTGTTAGAGGATTTCTTCAGACTTCATTAATTGTGTGTTTTGGAAAGCATGTTTTTTCAAGCATGAGCAGCAGAATCATACACATTGTGGAAGCATACGCAGAAAATCAAGTGAGCACTCATGACTTATTTATGGTGCTAGGGAGTGTTTACAACCTTTTTAAAGAAGTATCATGCTGGAAACATGACTATATTTGCTTGAATGGTATTACGTTTACATCTTTTCCAAACCCATGGCATTCCAGGATAAGGTGAAATTGTACTTCTTATTCATTATTCTGTGACTTAAAGCTATTTAAAATGATCAAACAGTCAACATCCAAAATCTTATGTGACTATCCTGTCACCATTACTGTCCTGCTCTCATCATCTGAGAGGTTTTGTGCTGTATGGCCTTTGTATTGATAGCAATAGTTAAACTAGTTTACATTAAATTACTGCTGGTTACCAAACACTGATTCCTGTGGAATCCCTTGTGGAAGATTTCACTTTTGGGTCTTCTAAAATGTCTCAAGAAAATGTTCTGGATTCAATTTCTAAAAGGAAAATAATTAGTAATTTTGCTCTGTCTTTATGCAAGTAGTTAGTCTTTTCCAGGTGTCTAAGAAGCCTTTGGATATCAATGTTCATCAGCAATCCAACAGCTTTCCACCTTGCTTGACCCAACCAGCCCAGGACCTTTAGGCACCATGATTCTGTTCTTTTAGAAATGGCTAAAGAGCAGAGTGAAGGATCACCAGTGACCTTTCTGAGTTGCTTGAGGCTCTAGCTCTGCACTTGCAAGAGAGTATCTCTCAAAGAAAACTTTCTGTTCCTTTCTTCCTGTGTGGGCTCTCTATGGTTCCTGTACATTTAGAGGACATTTTGGTAATGACTTCCTGATGATGAGAGCCCTAGGAATTTCATTAGTATGGACAGGATGCTTTGCTTAGCCTTAGTTGAGTTTCCTCGAAGGGACTGATAATGCATTTGCAAAAATTACATTATGAATAGGAGACATACTTCACCTCTTTTGATGATACTTCTTTTCAAAGAATCCGATCTTTCCATTGTTATTGTCCCCTTCTGAATTCCTCTTGCAATGTGTAGGGGGCCCAGAGGAAAAGACATTTTAGCTGACATTTGGAAGTCATGCCTTTTCTTACTTTTTTTTCTTCTTTGCTTTTGGATAATTGTCATTCTTGTTTCCATTCAAACTAATTCCTGTGCATGTAGCTGCTCGGATATTTTTGCTGATATTCTGTGGCACCAGATGAATTCTCTGTGGAAGTGGGGCAGACACAGCAGCCTGGTAAGGAAAGGCAGTACTGCCTGTGGGATAAAGCATATGACCAAGTGCCAGGCCTGCCTCCTTCAGGCTCTCTCACTTGTAGCGCATGTAAGTTATAATGTCCATGTGGAAGTTACAACAGAGGCATCTTCTGCCAAATTTCCCCCATGGTGAAGCATAGCAAGAAGACAGAGAGGTCACCGCATTAACACTGTTTAGGACCACAGAGGTGGCATCAATATCCTTATCAGCAGTGTTGCCTCCTCCACTTCCTTTGCAAATATCATGCAGCAATGCAAACAGCCCCTAAAACCTTTTTATTCAATGTTTCGGAGCTACTTAACTGGACATTTTATGCCTATGTCTTCCATGAACTTTGGCTACTGACTTTAAATGTTACTTGTTTGACTGCTGTTATTTTTCTTTGTGTTAGAAATGTGATATCCATCTGTTGACCTCTTGATGTGAATAATTCACTGTAATTCTAAAACCAGCATGTCATGGCCATATGGTGTTTTCACTGCAGATTCAGAAACCATTTAAAAAATGTACTCTATAAGGTGAATCTGATTTTGAGAGTCATCTAGAGCTTGAAACAGACAATTTCACATGTGAAAAGAATTCAGTAACACATTGGTTCTTAAAAAACTGCATAATAATTTAAAAGTTTAGGTAGGCCTAACATCTTTTAATGGTTCTGACAGAACTGTTTGATTAAAGATGCACAGAGAAGATTAATGACTGCAGTAAGTATACAACCTTATGGCATCTCATAAAATTGTTCTCTGAAAAGTTTAATATAGACTTAATAAACAGTAATCATTCCTTCCTACCATATGGCTGATACCAGATATGTGAGGGTGGAACCCACTTGAAATACTACTCATACTCAGGTAAGTTGAATAAAAACATTAATTACTTGTATCATGAAACATAAGAGGTGATTACTCCTAGAGGATATGCCAGGCTAATAAAAACTTCCTTTCATAGTCAAAAGGGTTGAGAAATGTGAAGAATTTTTATTTCTATAGAGATTTCTTTGTGAGAATATCAAAGCATGTGAAAGGTGGGTAATTATTATTCCAATTGCAAACAAATTAGTATGAGGAATCAAGAAAATAAGAGCCAGAATGTAAAAGTTATTTTTGTGTGTAAAGATAGATATAATCAGGTGAAAGATGCTGATTTCAGTAAAGTGTGCCCATGATTTTTGGTGCTTATTGCTCTGTGTATCCACTGATTTCATTGGGAGCTGCTCAAAACCTAACTCAGTGGCAAAATAAAGACCGGAACCTATTAACAGAACAATAACTCAGGTATTTCAGACTCTTCTGGAATCTGATTACAGTATTGTATGCCAAGATCAGGAGTCCAAACCCTGAGAATGAACTGAATTTTTCAGAACTTCTATATTATTGAGGTCAAAATTAGCATTTTATATTGCTTAACTTCTAGTCATTATCTGAGGTGATGGGAGACAAGTGGTCTCTGTAGGCTGCACCTGTGGAGTTTCCTTCGGATTATCTGGTCCATCCTCTGGGTGTTTTTCCCTGGCTGTGGTTTTACAGTTACTTCAGTCCATATAGTTCTCCATGAATTGCTTGTACTTTCAACATAGGTTTTTAACTTAGTAGAAAATAATAGTCCAAAAGAGGAAAAAAAATTACAGGAAATACCTTACCTTACTTTACAGTACCTTACTTTATTATACCTTATGGTATGTGTGAAGTAATGGTATGTTTTGAGTCAATAGCACCATAACAGAGTAGAAGAGCTGAAATAATGCTCATTCTTTTCTGTGCATTTTTTGTTATGTTACTCTCTCTGAAAGTGTTTTTGCATGTTTTGTGTTCCCTGCAATAGTACTTATTCAGAGTCTCAAAAAGGTGAATGTTTGTCAAATCATGCGCATCAACATCTGAAAAATTTATTTATCCTTGTCTTCTCTCTTGAACCTGAAGCTTATTTTCCCCACCTTGTTATTGTTTTCTTCTATGAAAGTATATCAGGTTTCTCCTGTAACAACAAATAATTTAAAATGAGAGATTGACATGGTGCCCTTTAGAGAAATGCTCTTTCAGTGAGTTTCTAAATATAAATACACTGGTAGAGCTCTAGTTTTGTGGTCAGAGGTAATATTTCATAGGTCAGCTCTAACTGACGACAAATTGGATCTCACTCTTTAATTCACTAGGAGCTGAGTGTCGTGATTTAGGATTGGTATTCCCCGATTTAGTGTTTCCACTGAACTCTCCCAGACCATGCACTGCTTACTCATTCCCTCACCTCCTCCCCTGTGGTAGAATAGAGGGAATCAGAGGCACAAAAGGTGTAAAGATCATGGGTTGAGATAAGAACAATTTACTAACAACAGGAATGAAGTAAGAAAGTGAACAGTAACTAGTATACTAATAAGAGCATACAAGACAGGTGAATGACTCACACACGATTGCTCACCACGCGGAACCTGGTGCTGCCCATCTGCACACACCATGCAGTGACTGAACTGGCGTCGGCGCAAAGGGTACCCACAGGCCCCTCCAGCCCCTCTGCATGATGTGAGGTGGTATAGAATAACCCCAGGGTCCTAGTGTGCACTTCCTGGCTGCTGCAAGAGGTTAACCCTGGCCAGAACCAGGACACTGAGTTAGTCTCTGTGTGTTAGAGTTACTTATTGACTTTAATCAGAGATGGATCTAGCTAGTTTAGCTGATTATACTCAGGTATTTCAAAGTACTTTTTCCACATGTGAAGTGTGTATGCTGTTGTCTTGGCTCATTTCAGTAGAGTCCTGGGAAACCATGTCCCTATTGCTGTTGTGTTAAAGTTGGAAATTAATTCATTGCAAAAGTTAATCGTACCGTAGTGCTTTCTCACTAGAAACTGGATAAACAAAGTGAACTATCTTGTGAGTCTTGCTTGCTTGCTTCTGTACCAGCTGAGGTCTCACTGAGATTAGTCTTTCTGCTCGCTGTTCTCTGTGGCTGGCATAGAAGGTAGGATGTGCAGTAGTGCCAGACTTCAAGGCAGGCCAGTGGGGAAAAGACATGGCATTGTTCAACAAACTGCCCAAGGAATTTTCTCCTTTCAGTGGAATGGCTTTCCAGTTGTAACTAGTTTACTCCAGCTCCATGAGAAGACCATTACTCATAATACTAATCCCAAAACTATTTGTCAGTTCAATCGCACATAGTCATTAATCTGAAAGTTTAAGTGTCTGTTAAGTAGTCTTCATCCTGTTATTCTGCACTGCAGGAAATCACATTGCCCCATAACTGAGTTACCAAGAAATTGACATCTGTGAAAATATTCTCTGAAACTATTACAACTTTTTTTTAACAGCAGGAGAAGATGAGTTGAATTGGATAGTTAATAACCACTGTTATTAAATTCTTGTTTAATGCGTATTTGTTAATTTATACAGACACATGGATCCTTCAGTGATGGATATGGTGTGGGAACTTTTACAGATAAGAAAAGATCTTCAATAACAATGTGAGAAACTGAAAAGCTTTGCCAGTGGAATCTTTTGAAACATGCAAGAAGGGATGTTCAAATTAAAAGAGGAAGGAGCACAGCGCCTGTTGTGCTCCTTCAGATACACAGGTTCATTTATTTCAACACATTTTTGTATCTACTTTTTCCAAGTGGTGCTGTGTTATTCAATTCCATATGTCAGTAATGCCAGAGAAATGTAGCAGACAGTTCATTAGCCTCATTAGATAAGGCAGCTGCAGCCCAGGATAATAGTGACGGAATAACTCACACTGGCAAAACAGAAGACAGGCTGCATTGCTTCACTGGCTTCATTACACTTTTCTGTTGCTTGTGGAGAGTGCTAAAATTGATACTTGGTTGGAAATTGCTCTTGTTAGCAAAAACAACTATTTGCCTTTTCCTTCTTCACCTCAAAACAAGTATTCTGTTTCGTAATGGTCTCAAATCTGAGAGCGGCAGAAAGCCATGGACCACATTCCAGGTGCCTGCTACTGACAGCCACACAGGCCTCGTTATAAAAACTCCTGCTAGAATGCAAATCAATTTATAAACTAACAGCTCTTCTCTGTAAATTCCCCATTGGCTCTATAATTATCTTTGCTACTTAATTATTGATTATTAGTGTGCCAAATCCTGGTGTAATTTCAGTGAGGAGTATAGCCACTGGCAAGATAAGGATATAATTTGGAGATGCGAATGCACATTGCTATTTAAAACGCAATTTTTGCTTAAATGGACCAAAAAGAGATATTTATGTTGTCTGCCCCTGAAGTTGTACATTTTGCAGTAGCTGCTGACAGGCATGCACTGGCTTGCAATAACCAGATAAGAAAGGTGCAGGCTGTGGGTGTTATGGTTCAGTTTGCATGCAGCTTTGTATTACCTCTGTGAGGTGAGGATTAGATTTTACTCATAAATCTCAATTCCTGATGATGTCTTTGAAACTAAGATGCTGATTAGGTGGCACAGGGCTAAACATTAGCACCTATTGGATCACCTTTCATATCTATAGTTGTCCCGGAAGGAAGAAGTCTTATTGATCTATTGGTTGGACAAGAGCTCACCCAGGTCTGCAGTATCTCAGATTTGTGAAAGTTGCCCTAGAGACTTACAGATTTTCCCTTTTTTCCATTTTTTGACATGTAGCCTTTTGTGTTGTGTATGCTCCATTTTGTGAACTCAGTTTGTGAAACTTCCAGTCATTAATCTACCTGTTTTCTTATTCTTGCTAGTGCATGCGATCCTGCTCCTTAACCCGGTCTGGGCTTCAGGTTTGGGGTGTCACATCGCCAGAACAGTTAAGCCTCTTTGGGTATTTTATCATCTTTGCCATTTCTGTTATGGGACTCTTTAACATGATTCTCTCATGCTCAGGATCTTTGTTCCTGTCAGCAGCAGTGGAATTAGAGCTCCGTATTTTCTGATACGTATTATCAGAGAGAAGCATACAAACTCGCCATTTACATGGACCTGAATAGAACAGGGTTCAGACATGGTAAGGTGTAATAATGTTGTATTGTAAAACCATGGTATTTGGAAATAATCTAAGATTTTTATGGGATTTTTCTTCTGATAATTCTACTCATTTTCCCATTCTGTCCTTCAGCACTGTGTATCTGACAAATGTCAAGTGCTTTCATCCCATCCAATACATACTGCTCAAACTTCTTCCGAGGTAACTCGCGGGTGTTGCAAAATATAAAACAAGCTAAACTTACAGGAGTATTTGCTGTTATATAAGTAATACCAGACCTTTAACAAGCACATTTTATTTTTTATGGATCCATAGGATTCTGCTAATTTGGTTTTATTTTCAAACTGATTTTGAATAAGAAATGCATTTTTCTGAATTATAAATTTTAAGAGATTTTTCTAAACTTGATATAATCGAAGCCTGAAATTGGTCTTGAAGAGGTTCACTATATCCACCTTCCCAGTAGAGAATCATGCTTAGGGGATCTTGATAATGAGTGCATAAGCATGGTGGGTGGCATTGCATTTCATCATGTCTGACTAAACCCTAAAGAAATAGGAATATATGCTTCTTTTCTGCAGCTCAGGATATCATGGCTAGTTGTACAGACTGCTTTGTTACTGATCAAATATCTTGAGGTACGTAGCTACCAGAGTGCAATATCTCTTCTTAATAGTAAGCCAATTTCTCATTAGATTTTTAGTCTTTAATAGATAGATAATAAGTTGCCACAGGTTTCAACAGTCTGTTAGAATGCATAAAGGTGCACAGTGGGCTCTGGGATTTATTCTGACTTTCCTATAACTGAAGAGATTTCTGTTGCTGCTAATTTCATGAGTGTAGCTGTGCCATTTGAAGGAAACACTTAGCTAAAGGAGAAATCCTAAAATATTCTAACATTTTCTTTTTGAATATACGCTACGTGATGTGTTGTAATGTTTAAGATTACACAGAGAAATTATCAAAGACAGAAGGATATATGATTTTTACAGCAAAAACCAATTAAACACAGAAGAATATATTTAAATCACTGCTTCATTTCCTTTCTCTGCCTAAAAAGTACTGTTTCTTTTCTCTCAGCAGTCATGGGTGATGCTTCCTTTCCCCTACCCACATGAGATGGATCTTATTAAAGCTCTTATCTCTTACTGGCCCTTAGCTTGCTCCCTGGTCAAGCATACTTCAGGTCACTGAAAGGGCCATGTGCAGGCAATTTTACAAAAATCAATCTGATAGTAGAAATTGAGATTGGAAAAACATATACTGACAGTACAGGAAACACTAGTTGTAAATGAAATACAATACCATTATTTGGAGTTGGGGACATTTGAATTATACCCCGAGCTAATAGAGCTGTGAAGTCATGCCAACTTGTTGACTAATGGTCTGCAAAAGTGGGTTTTTTGAGTCTGCCCAGGCTATGCCGAAGCAATCAATGCAATGTTGCTCTTCTCCAGATGTCCCTATTCATCTGCAAAACTTTTAGCACAGATTGTTCTCTTATTTGTAAACAAATTATTCAACAATCCCAGTGTATCACCAGAGTGACAGACAAACAGATGTGATGTGCTATCAGAAGTGGCTAATTTGAGGTTCAATAATTCTTCTGTGCACAGTGCCAATTAGCCTTAAAGAGTAGAGGAGTGTCTGGTGGAAAAATGTTTCGTTTTCCAACCAGCTGGTTTGTTACTGGGCCTTGGGAATCTTGATTATCTTGATGATAATATCAAAGAAGCAGTTTTAATATGTTTCATTTCTTATTCTTCTGTTCTTGTCAATGTAATTTTGAAGAGCTTAAGTGATTTATACTGGGCTTTCTGATCTTGCTGCAAATTTCCCTCAAAGTTACCTTGTTAAGGGAAAAAATTGGAAAAGAAAGGAATGACTGAAACAGGAGTCTCATGAGATACATAGTGCCAAATCTGTATAAACCCCTTAAGTTCTCTGGCTCCTGAAGCCTGGAATTGGAAGATCATGGTCTTGCATTTAGGATATGAATTCCATAAAATCCTGTGTTAGTGTCTAGTAAAATCTTTCTAGATTAGTTTCTGCCTGAAAGCTAAATTCAATAAGGACATTTAGGTTCTGCTTTGTAATGTTTAACTTGAGGTGTTCAGAATCCACATTCCTAGAAAAAAATACCCAAGATCTCTGTGTAATGGCTGAGTTAGTCTACTAAGCACAGGTACATAAAAGCTATTAAGAGATTTGAACAGAGCAGAGATTGAGACTTGGTTAGAACCCGACAGCTGAGTGTGGTAAAGGGGTAGATATGGCTCTTTAAACCTGTTTATTTTGCTTAGGAAACATATTTAATGGACCCAATGACATTTTTCTTGCATGGAAGTGCTAGCCATAAGACTGAGTCACTTGCTTAGCTCTGGTCTTGCAAATAAAGGGAAATGCCTCATCTCTCACTTTAGCTGACTTCCTGAGAAATTTTTGTCGACCATACTTTGTTGACCAAACCTCCTTTTCCTCAAATACTAGCCTGTGCTTTGGAGGAAATAGAGACTAGGAAAATACCTTCTGTGAAATTATTTTCTGTATAGAAGAGGTAGGCATGAAGTTTTTTTACTGTTGTTTACTAGCAGGCACATAAATAACTCCAGGATTAAGAAGTCATTAATTAAGAGTCACTGTTCTGAGCATATAAACATCAGGTTTAGACTTTGAGCCCATCACTTCAGATACTTATGTCTTTTTGGTAATCTAGCTCACAATCATTCCTACAGAGCTTGTAGTTATAAAAACTACTTGATTATCTTTTTATCTACAGTTAATCTTGTTTTATTTCTGATGTGTATTTTTTCTCAATGGCCAGAATTATATAAAGCCTCTGGCTGAACTTTTTACTGTTTTTTTTTTTTTTTTTTACTTAATCAAGGAGTTAAAAACAAATTAAGGCAGATTCTCTCTTTGGTGAGACTAAGGTAACTCCAGCATAACATAAAGGAGGAAGCAGAGATATACTGTTATTAATTCCTTGCTTAAGAATGAACCCAGATACTGGTTCACAGCTGCACCCAGCTTTGATTCCAGCTGTTTATTCTCTCAAAATATCAAGATAAATTCCATGCAGATTGCTGTCTGTTAAATTTAATTTTAACAGTCCTTCAGACAATGATTAGGTAATGTGGGAGGGCTATGGTTCTTTTTCAAAGACTTGCTTTGGGATTTTGCTTTTAGTGGACTTATGGAGATTTTCTGAGAGGTTGTTGGAAGTAGAGTTAATCATGATCCATTCTCTTGAGATGGTCTGAAGAGATTGCTTCACCAGAAGGGATTTTTACTGAATGGAATTTCTGCAACCTCCAAAATCCACCAGTTATTTGTCTAGATATTATATTGCTTATGAGATTTATTTTTGGCATGATTTTTCTTGACATTTAAATGACAGAGGAATAAGATTTTGAAGCATTTTTTTAAGGAGCAACTAGCAGGGAGAGGAAAAACAACAGTCTCTGGTGACCATGTTTTGACATGTTTATTATCATTCATAAAACCAGCATCTATCCCTTTGCTTTAGCTGCTATTTACATTATTTTCAATGCAGTCATCGAAGCATCATTCACCAGTTCCATCTAATTCCCAGAAAAAATGCAGAATAGTGGAAGAAAAAAGCAAAACTTGTTATCATGTTCATCACACACTTCTTTTGTAGTTTTCTTGCCTCTTTAAAATGTTTGGGATGGGAGGAAGAGGTGTCTGCATCACCTCATGAAATATTATGCAGATGATGTAAATAAACCCTTTCCAAAGGTGGAATGATAACCACTGCATGCGGTACAGTAATTTGGACTGCATGGGCAGGGTCAACGAATGAGCAGGTGGGCAGTAGCCCTACAGGAATGATAACACAGGTAATGCACTTCTGAGCAGTAGAATGGCCATCATTTTACCAGGTTGCCTCCCTGGACAAAGAGAGAAAATTGGCAAAGATTTATGATGGTCAGTTCTGTGTTCAAGTTTGCCAGGCTTAATTTAGCCACTCTTAAAGGTTTGTCATATTGAAATCATATCATCTGGTGCTATAACCCCGGGGGAATGTTATAATTTCTTGCCACTTGATAGGGATACAACTGGTCTCTGGTGCCAGTATTGCCTGTGGTAGGGAGTCTGCACTGTTCTACAGGACTGATGATACTTCACCTTCTAGAAAGTTTGTCACCTCAAAGGCAGATAGGCGAGTTGGAGCACACTAACAGTTGTGCACCGAAGGTATTCTAAGCACTGAATATGCCTAAGATTATTCCTTTGCAGATACCAGTCAGTCCTGAGGGCACATCAATACAGAACCATTTTTGTGAGGCACTTACTTTGGCCTGGGATTGGCTTTACACAATGGTGTGGATGGAACCACAGAAATCCATCATTGTTCTTGTCCTTGTACTATTGACATCCTGATGGTTGTACATTACTCAACTTATGGAATATATTTTGTCTTTAATTGAGCCCATGGCCTTCTGAAGTAATTGGTGATATGTGAATAGATGCAGCCCAGATCCAAATTTCTCTTTCACATTCGTAAATCTTATTAATCTAAATGGGAAAAAAATGGGTGTTCCTATTTCTCGTGTAATAAAATACTTAGCCTGTTGCTTGAAGAGTGCTTCTGAATCTAGCATTTAATTTCCTCCCTAGCTAAACAGTTTATCGCTTTAATGTGCAAAAGGACATTCACCTTAGGCATCTTAGTGTAAGAAATCCATGTTGTTTCCCTTTGGATGGCAGAGTTAAAGGCATGATTGAAGCTAATGTTTGTAGTCTGGGACAAAAGAAAATCACAACTGCATTGCAGAGGCAGATGTCTATAGAGCAATTTAGCTGCTTTTTTTTTAATAAATAGCTGTATTGCACTAAGGGCTTTTGGGTAACACTGTTTCGCAGATACTTTGCTCTAAGTTTTAGCTTATTGTGATATTTTGTTTATGTGGGATGATCAAAACTGTTAATTGAACTTTAATTTTGCTAAAAGAATAGCAGTTTGCTGAACAATTCAGCTCATATTGGTTCGATTTTTCATTACACAAACTTCTTAGAATTACTCCTACAAGACAGATCTGGTAAACAAGAGGCTGGGCTGCTAATTTCCCTTTTGTATGTCTTTTCTTTCAAATCATTTCTTATGTGCAGACAGTACATTAGGTAGGGTAATGTAATGTAGCCATTACCTAATAGCACAATTTCTGAATACCCAGACAAGCTTTCATTGGTGAAGCATCCTGCTCTCAATTGCCACCTTTTCTGAGTGATGGAATTAATTATTCTTATTCTATTTGCATTAGTTCTGGTGTGAAAAAGCTCTCATTCCAATTTTGAATTGCTGTCTTCAACCTTTTGATAATTAAGAAAAGCTACCTTATTATGCTGTGGAAAACTTTCATTTCTTCATTCTAGCTCTTTATAGGATGAAAAAATTCATTCATCTACCGTTTCCTTGGTGGATACATTGCACGGTCATATGGTGCTCACACTTGCCATCTGCCATTTCTCCTTTAATAGAAGATTATACCTCTGCTAGTTTTAAAGCACATAATTTATGATAATGTAGGGCCATTTCCTCTGAAACCTATTGTGACTGCATGTTTTGTCCGTTCAGAGACTCCTTTCTCAGGCACCTTACCACCTGAAAAAGGACTACTAGGCATTCTGCTGGTTTCTTTGATTGCAGAAAGAACTTGGCCTGCATCAGCTCCAAATATTCCCTTTCCATAATAGAGATATTTTAGTAATATAGACACATCCCCTTGTGGTCATACAATCACTGGGAAGGCTAAAAATGTTTTCCTGTGGAACAATGGAATGCCTTAAAAATCAGGTCTATAAATATTTACACACACTTATAAAAATATATTGCCATTTGTTGCCACATGCAGTCTCATTAAATGCATTTTCAATTGGTTATCAGGGCAAAACCAGGTATGTTTCTTTTAATTCTTCAGGGTAGCTCTTTTATTCTTCAGAATTAGATCTACCGTAAGGTGTAACTGTCTGGTTAATTTTGGCAACAAGTTGTGTTTACAATAACCAAACTTGCATGTAGGAATCCCACTGAGGATAAAGAAATCTAAATTGTGAATTTAGGATTTGTATTTCCAATTTACAACAGCAACAACAAAAATCTGTACGAACAGCAGTATTCAGGCTGCAAGGCATTCCTTTCTGTTTTACTCCAAAGTTTGTATGTGCTCCATTTGATCTTGCAGCATATGACAGCTGCTCTACAGCATTTACTGTATTTCTTTCTGATAAACAGGATACTTCAACCTGAATGCAGAAAATCAATACACTGCTACTGAAAGACTGTCTTCAAATTGTCATGAAAGAAATTCATCCCTAAGCCTCAATATTAACCTCTCTGTTATGTTTTCTCTTCACCCCGTTCCATTTACTGCAGACCTCACTTCTGCTAGCAGTGTGTCACCTTTCTCCCCTTCAAACTCACTCTGTGTAAGCTTTCTTTCTACTTAGCTCTCTGTGCTCTGCCTGTCTCTTTCTTCAAAGAATCACTGTTATTTACTTTCCTGGTAGACTTCACCCATGTCTCTTTTCCTCTCTGCTAATGAAAATGGTTAGAAGCATAGCTCTGATTCAAAATTTCTTACTGTTTTCTGACAGAAGAGTGTGAGGAAGCAAGTCTGAGCTGGAGATGATTTGGATTGACTCAACAGAACTGACTTTTATATACTACCTCTTGCTCATCCAGAAGTGATGCTGACTGCAACCATCAATCACTAATTTCTTGCCTGTCATAGAACATGGTGTAGGCGTTTCCACTCTGTTTTATATGAGATGGGATTTACTCAGTGTGTATCTGTGTGCCTATTGTTGTAAGAACATCCAGGAAAATTAAGCCTAATTAGTTTTCTACGTGGATTAGTTAGCAATGTTGAATGTCTGTATGGATGCTCCAAGTCAGAATAGCAATGTCTGCAAGGCTAATCACTTGAAATTTCTTTGGAAAACTGAATTTAATTAAGGCCCTTTAATCCTGAATTAGTCTTTAACATGATATATAAAAACCACTATGAAAGAGCACCTTCAGATAAGTGTTTCGATAAGTGTTTTAATGACATTTTAATTCATAGTAGCATAAAGCTACTACATTTCTTTTATTTTAAAGCTAAGCAATTTCAAGTGGTCAAATTTTATAAAAATCTACTTTATCCTAGGAGGTGACATGAAATGTATTTTCTGGATTCCCCAGAATGAGCTGTCTGTAACCACTACTGGAGCAATCTCCTGTGACTTCATGGTTTCATACAAAAGGAAGAAGAAAAATGTTGGCTGAAAGTTATGACACTTATTGGAAGTTTCAAGTGAGGTTAAAGGTAAGAAATTCAACAACAGTGGTCCTTTTGGTTTAAATGAATTTGTTTTATTCTCCCATCTAATTCTGCATAATTTACTGCTGTTAAATTAGGAGAAACTTTGGCCCTGTATGTTTGGAAATAGCTATAAATTCACACTAAAATGTTACAAAAGAATGTTATAATTTACCTGTGGTGGTTTGTGAGGTTAGAAGCAGATTATTTTTGCTGGGCTTTTGTTAATCAGTATCCTGTTGTAGGCTATGATCAAACACAAAACATGATTTTGTTCCAACATTGTGTGTAAACTGGCTTGGACCTGTATTTTCCCCGGATTATGACAGTCTCAATAAGTAAAACCTAGTTCAGCAGCTATGTTATCTCTCATAAGATGCAATTAAATGTTGCAGTGCTTGTTGTCATGACAGATGCCAGGATCAATGGGACCTTTTAGGATTTTAAGACTGGCAAAGAATTCAAGACAGATCTGTGGTAATTGTACCTGGGTGGGAACCATCTGAATGGTATTTTGTAGTGATTTCTGAAATAAGCTCTCCCTATTGCTCAGGGGTACAATAGTGAAATGTCACGCAGGAAAATGATGAAACAAATTGGCTTGCAAAAATTAACAGATGCTACCCAGCTTTGGCTGCTATTTTACCATGGGCAGAATTTTTTTAGGTAGGTAGAATGGCAGAAAATAAATTAAATCCATATAGTTTTTGACTTATTTTAAACAGATAAATTTACAGGTTGTAAATGCAACTTGAAAGAAAACACCACTGAAAAAATGTAAACATTTGTCCTGTTAATAAAAGTTGGAAAAAAATGGGAAGCTTGTGTGCTTCAAACCTATTTTGTCATTAAGGTACAAGATGTAAAGCAAGCTTTGAAAATATCTGATGAAAAAATAGAAAAGTAATACTTATAAATATTATGAAAATGTGAGTCATAGGTCTGAATTCTAGCCTCTCAAGCAAAAGAATATCATCCCAGATTTACTGCAGTTTGGTTTAAGTTATTTTAGGAGTCTGATCTTGGAAATATAGCAAGGGAAAATCCAGAAACATTTGCAAGTCTTATGTCACCATGTATATACCCCAGTCATGTCTAAATATTTACAACACAAGACTCAACAAGCAAAATACCTTGTAATGCTTACTTTGCTGAACTGCAGAAACTATTAACAAATAGAAGGGATTTCACAATTCAGATACTGTATTTTAAAGGAGAGGAGGAAGAGCTGTTTGTATCAAGGAGTTGCTAAACTGACTTTTCCATCTGTTTTGATTTTCTCTTGTCATAACGAGAAAAAATAGCTGTATTTCAGTGATCGGCAAAGAGAATTTCAAGTTGCTATATATGTAAGTAGTATGAAATTCAAGTGATTTGGCATTCACCTTGATGAAAGATGCTACAGACATGTGAAATATTTGTCTTCATGATGACAAAGGATCATTGCATTGCAAAGAGTATGAATTACGAATGAAAAGACAGCCTGTTGGCTTCTGGTAGAAGTGCTTCAGATAGTCCCACAGTAAATATGAGAAATAAACCTACTGTACTGTAGCAGCAATTTGCTCCACTGTACTTAATATTTCCACTCAGTTGTTACTTTCCCTTCAGGATAAGACACCTATATAAAGATGCTACTCCTGTCTTTTGTTTACCCGTGTCTGTCTGAACATTTTTGTTTGTCTAAACCAACGGGGAAATATACGTGCCCATGTCATCCAACCTCTACCCTGGAGCATCTTTTCATTATTTTACAACAAAACCCATCATTTAATCCAATCTATATAATATAATCTTGGAGACCAGTGAAAGAAGCCCCTGGTCTGTAACCATAAATATATCAGGAGTGCTGAGGACCACCAGGTGGCTCCAGAATACAGCCAAGATGGCTAATTTCACCACGATGTAAAGATGGATGCAGTAACACTCACTAGAATCATATAGCTTAGGAGAGAGATACTGAGGGGAAATGTATCTTTTCAAATCCATTTAATCCATTTTCACTCCAAATTGGTAAATTGCCATTGTATTTGATCTCAGTCAAAAGGCACTAATGGACTACGGAAAATGTGTTTCGCTAAGAGGGTAGTTATCAAGTGTATGTGCTAATGTTCAGACTACAAAGCTCAGTAAACTACTAGCTGCACTACAAAGTGCAAGAGAAATTTCACACTGAAACATGAGTTACCAAGGGAGGGAATTTACTGTTAGTTAAGGAAAATACCTATTCATTGTTAAATACGTGAGATGCTACCTAGTTGCAACACAAAGATATTTCACATGGTGAAGAGAAGTGAAATGATGCTTCTGCTAGTTAAAAGGTCTGGATGCATCATTTCCTGGACAAATCTAGTCCAGTATCAGTTTCAGGGGGAAAGAATAATGATTTCTGGTTCTCTTGGAAGACTGCAAAGGGGATATATATATATATACCTATATATACCTATACCTATAAATGGTAACTTGTTTCACCAAAAACCACAGTCTAGCGAAAGGCAGGCATAAACTCTTTGTTCTTTTTGGCATTCTTCAAAATATTAGAGATTATTACAATTCCGGAGAACAGTAAGTCATGGGTTATCAAGGAAGGAAGCCAAGAAGGTTTGCTCTTTTCTGAATCTTCTGTATGTTTCCATGAGAACTGTTTTCACCAGACCTGTCCTTTCTCTCTCAACACGACCTGAATTCTCCAGGGATGCAGCAGACATGCTGTGCTTCAGCAACTGTGTTGGAGCACTCACTTTTGCAGTTCTATCAGTATGTGTTTGCATTTGCCTCATGAAGAAAAGGTCGTATCAGTTCTCGAAGGATATAAAAAATAATTTATCAAGTCATATTTTGCTCTTTTCATGCCTGAAAAGTAACTGGTTTAGTTGCCATCAGAAAATTATATGTTTTCTATGGAATAGATTATATAGCCCAAATTCAGTGTTTTCCTTGATCTTTATTTTGCTTAAAGCAGCTTTCAAATATTGAATAGGTTAAAAGATGTGAAACTAATATCTTGTATGTTCACCAAAGCAGTTAAGAATTTGCTTTAAATCTTGATTTTATAAATACAGTTTATTTATGCTAGGCACAATCACATGCACAGTTTCTGACATCTAAACATAAGGACTGCCAAATAAAAGTTCACTGAAGTCACAATACGATGCACTATATGAAATAAACAAGACAGAACAATTAATCTGTGTAGGTGACTTCTCTGAATGTTCTTGGCTTTCATGTACTCAGAAAAAGCTTGGTCATCTGTGTACAATAGAAAAACTTATTGAGCACCTGTAACAAAAAAAAACCCCAAGGAATTTATTATTATTTTTACAATGTTCAAAAGCTTGCCAAAATCCAGTACTTTGTAGAACAAATAGTAAGCCATACTCCATGTTTGGAAGACTTACCTTCTTCTTTTGTTATTGTTTTGGCTTATTTGAACTTAGTGTTTTTTTTCAGAGGTTGCTGTTTAAAGAATGTCTTTAGTAGTTGGATAAAATTGAGGAGAAAAGGGATAAAGAAAGGAATCAAAGTAGGAATGGATTTTTCAAGAAGGGATTAGCAGTAGTGACCTTTTCTAAAGGCTAAAATCAGAGGTTAGCCAAGGAAATTAAAAGGCAATATTTTTCAAAATAACAAAAGAATTATTTTTTTCAGTAGGAAAAGGCATGTGAGAAGTTCAGTTTAGAGACTAAGAGCTTAATATTATTTCAGAGGATATTTGGATGAGCAATAGGAATACCACAGTAAATTTCTTAGATTATAAAAGATGTACTGGTCAGTGCTTATATTCCAATGTACTACTCAGTGCTTATACTCAGATGTACTGATAAGTGCTTATATTCATATGCAGATTACTAAAGACTTAGAATTATGTAGTGTTTCTGCCCTTTGGATGTGATGTTGTGTACTTAGCTCTGAAAATTGTTGGTAAGTTTCCTACAAAGCAAATATCCTAATCGAGATTTAATTAAAGCAGATTTTTGTAGAAGTTGTTAACATACATAGGTGAACAGGCATCTATCTTGGAAATCACTGACAAAATAGAGCTTTTAAACTAAATTAATCACCATTTTGTTGCAGCATAGCCTTATGCTTATAGTCTCTGTTAGTGGTATGATTTTACATTGGCTCATCTGTCACACATCTAATGCTGTGAAGTGCACTTTTATTGTAATTCTACACCACAAGATTAATTTCTGTTTTAGGATAGCAGTATTAATGGTGGTATTAATGGTATGATAATGTAATTTCAAGGATCAGCAGCTATGTAAAGGGGAATGATTAACTGAAGCAACGTAAGTCCATAAATCCTTCAAAAAGTGTTTCGTACTCAAAGAGTAGAAAAGCTTAAGTTCAGGTTATCATGAAGTCATAGAATAATAGAATGGTTTGAGCTGGAAGGAACCTTAAAGATCATTTAGTTCCACCCTCCCTGCATTATGCTGTTAAGAGGGAGAGAGATTTAGCAGTTAGTTAGTACCAAAAATTAAATCTAGTATCTGAATATGTACTGTGATCACCCCCTTTTTCTTTTCCAGCCTTGTGTTTACAAGTGAAACAGTTTTGCCTGTGTCCTCTATGAGAAGTTTTGATGAAGGATGTGGGAAACATCTTTTCATATCTGTGCCATGGATAAGCTTCTGCCTAGGCCCTCCTTACTCCACAGACTCTACATGTACTACATATGCTAGTTAGTAACCAGAATTCAGGGATATCTGAATTTTCTTCATCCCGTCCAAATCTTTTCCCTTGCTGCCCCTTGTTTTCAGTGCCATCACGGCAATATAAAGTTCTTATTTTCACTTAAGGCTGCATTTGAGTCTCTGTCAACAAAGGTAGTGAAATGACAATATTGCTATTGACTTTCAGGGGAAAAGGTTTTCACCTGTGTGGTCTTCTGAGAGAAATGCAAATACTAGTTCAAAGAATCATTCTGTTGGCTTTCACCTGTGGTTGAAAAAATGAAGTGGTATTAACAGAAAAGTAGAAAGAATCTGAAATTGATTTAGGGCATTGAAATGATGGAAATTATTATTTTGGTTATACTATTTTTCTACTTTTAATGAGATTGTTTTGTGAAAATTTCTTCTAGGGGAATTAACTTCCCCTAGTTAAGTGTGCTGTGACTTATATGAAGATGGTCCCTGCCTTGAAAAGGAAACTTCTAAGAAGGCACACACCAGACTATTTATAAACTGACTTTGCAAATATTATACACAGTGAGACTCAACAAGCTAATAAACTTAATTATATGCTTTTTTTAAAAAAATCCTCAAATATTTTTCAGAATCTACAGAAATACCTGCTGTTACTGAAATTTTATCCCTTGTTTGCTTAAACCCTTTGATTGTCAACATCTTCACAGCTTACACCTGTTGGTGTAGGACTTGATGCCATTGAAATTTTATATCTCTTTTACTGGGAGCTGTAAACTGGTTTGACTTATGGTCTTGAGATGTGAAAAGAGAAAATAATTCTGACTGTAAATATGGAACAAAGAAATTTTAAGGGGAAAGCCTGCCCCAGAGGAGTTGAAACAGATGTGTATCAGGGTATGAATTGAGGCAACAGGCTGATGAATGGTCATACACAATAGCCTTTTAAGCACATAGATTCATTTTAGCTTACAAACCCCATTAAATTAGATAAATTAAGTACATGAAGACCATTGTTGTGTTAAATCCATATTCTTTTCTATGTTTAGTTCCTCTTCTGTAGATTAAACATTTCATTTTCTGGAAATTGTTCTGAGTCTTTGCAGACCTACAGGCCATATATCCTGACTGGAAGGTTTTCTGGATGAGCTAAATGCCATTTGGTCTGTTGCTTTATTGTATTTTATATGCAGGGCTGTAATAACCCAATGCCTGAGTTCTGTTTTAGCCTCTTTTAAACCACTTCATGCTGTGGGTTTATGAAGTCTATTGGCAGACTTCATAAGGGAGGTGCAGAGTTTCTTCTGGTAATAATAATTCCAGGTTCTTCTGTCTTCAGCTCCTTTTTGTGAGTGGGACAAGCATGGATATCTTACATCCTCCCCTGCTATTCTTTCTCCTTCAGCCCAGAAATTTGGCTCTTATGAAGTTTTCATTTAGAGAAGCACTAGAGAGGACAAGGAAGGAATTAAGTAACTAAATTCAAATTTGTTTGTTATATGTGGTTCTGATTTAAGTATAGAAAAATGAATGATGGCTAGATGCCTACCTAGCATTCATTACTGATTAAATTCCCTTTGGATATGCAAGCACTCATACCTCTGTGTGACTGTGTATACATAAATATAAATATAGTTTTACATATTAAAAGAACATCAGGAACATAAATTTAGCTAAACAGTTCTTTCTGTTGTCAGATTAGACTGTTTTATCTTTTTGTGGTAATAGCAATAGGGGAAAAACACAAATGTAAGCAGAGAAAAAGCAACTTGATGGATGCTAGTTTGTAAGATTCAATTTCAAAAGTATTGTAAACTGTGAGTTTATAAAGGGCTTTTAAAAATATAATATATTTGAGCAATAAGACCTATTGCCTAGTACCACAGCTTAATATTATAAAGGGTTTTTTTGAACCTGAGATATGTATTGCTTTGAACAAATTATTAGGTTCATTAAGAACAAAGTGAAATGCAGCTTAATGTAGAAGACATAAGGGAAATTCAATTTAATTCCTAGCTGGAGTCTTTATGGATTCTGTCATGCCACTATAGTCACCACTACAATTTTGTGCAATAAGTATAACACTGGGTATAAAAATTAGTGTTGACATGTGACAAATGAAAGTGAAAATGTGTTATTAGTTACACTGTGCTAAATCTGTATGGGAAACATACAGTACTCTCTAGGCAAAGCAGTAAGACTAGTTTGAATATTTTTATGGAAAAAGGTGTCTGGAAATACATTTTTAAAACTGAAATTGCTTCTTCCATGTCATGATTGTACATGTCTAAAAGTGCAGTATTTCAAGATTTGAAATTCTTTCTTCCTCATCATTTCACGTGAAGTTCGTAGCCAAATGCAGTTTTACTCTGATGAGAAACATTAAGTATTGCCAGGTGGAACACTGTTGTGTGCTAAGACAGAATTGGCATGGAAAGTTAAGCCAAGCTCTAGAGCAGGCTAAATAACACCTAGATAAAGAAATTAAAATAAAACATACAGTACTTCTCTAGCACAATTAGGGTAGGATTCATATTCACATACAGCAATTAAGCAGAAAATATCTCATTGCTTAAGTCGTGCCAGTCCCTCCACCCTCAGCTCTGGCACTTACTTCACATCTCAAAGTGTAGTCAACTACATTTGTGCATTAGAAGTCTCACCTGTTCTCCCCCTGCCTCCATGAACTTCATTGATCAGGTCCTGTGGCCATTCATGTACCCATGGCAATCATCTAATCTCAGTGTGACTCAGGAATCAAGTTCATCAAGCAGAACTGAGGATCACAGGTGAGTCTGAGCTAGTTTCAGTCTCTGTGTTAGTGGATAATGGGCATAGGGAGGCAGACAGGTCAACAACCAGAATTTAGATGGCATCAGTGTATTCATAAGGAGAGATTCAATAGTAATGGGATTTGGGGGAAACATTAATGTGAAGGTATAGAGTTGGCAAATGACTTTAGTGCTGCAGTCTCCACTACTATGCTCTGCCTAAAGTTTTGAAGCAGAATGCACAAATTTGCATTTACTTCTTAGAATTCTGACTTACTTAACCTCTTTTATAAAGTTAAAGCTGTTACTTTTATACATGATTGCTGAGCCTACAGTGGCAAAATGTGATGAGTGGCAAATCAGAAAAACAGTTCTCTGAGAGAGAGCAAGGTTCAGAGCAAGGTTACTAATCCTACCATCCTCTCCTCATAAGCCATCCGTGAGCATATCATCTTTTAAGAGGCACTTGCTCTATGTATTCCCAGAGGTCAATATATGTCTGCTTCCATTTTGCTGACATCTGTACCAGCTTATTCTGACCTGTATGTGGTGCTTAGATTTACATGCTGCTCATTTGGCCCCCGAGTAAAAGACTCGAGTAAGGTGCAAGTGCTGCAAAGCACAGAAAGAGAGGTCTCATGGTCACCTGAAAACTTCCCATGTAGGGTGTGGGTAAAGAGGGAGCCAGCAGCTTGTAGCTGATGGGATAGGTAGGTAAAGAAGACTTTTGTTACTGATTTTATGCTACATCATCTCTGATGTGGAATAATTTCTGCTTCTGCTGGTCTGTGTTCAACCTATGGCCATTTTTCCTCTTCCATTGTACTTGCTAGCTGGAACAGAATAGAAGTGTGGCTGCAGTAATTTAGACATCAGAGGGATCCTCAGTCTTTTATTTGCTGTGCAGTTCTTTGGTGCTTCCCAGCTGGGTGAAAGCTGTATGACCTTTTCACATGCTGTGTTTCTCATCTCCTAGCTGTCTTGAAATTTGCTGGTCTATATGAATTTCTTGCTATGTTAGGGACCTTCCTCTGCCTGATGGCTGTTGAACAAATATCCAGTCATATTTTATTTGTTGCTATTATTTGTGTGAAGTTTAAGAAATTGATCCAATAATTTATTTCTTTTAATTCTGATACGCATCTGTTATGAGCTCCTGACTTCAAATCATGAGGCATTTGAAACAGACCAACTCAAAATAATGTTATTTAAGCTTCAGAGATAAAATTGCACACATCAGTTTCAGGAGCAGAAATTTGTTATCTAAATACTGACTTTAAAACTATTTTAATGGGGATTCTATGGAAATTAAGGGATGGAAAAGGACAGAAGTAGGAGAAAAACTATATTTAGGTTGTTAAATATTGCTCTAATATACATGTCCTGAGAAAGAAAGAAAAAGAATCTGTATGAATCAGTCACTGCATACAACAAGGCAAATTATCCTGACAGGATGCTCTCAGTTTGGCTTTTGTGAGGATTTTGCTAAGGGAATTTTTTCCTATGCAGGTCACAATATCAATTTCATACCCATGCAATCTGAAATGTTTTCTACAACTCAACAGAGGGCTCAGGTCCAATGAAGCCATTGTCACAAAAGAAAATATCTGAAAGTTACTTAAATAATAGTTTTGCAAGCATGAATGCCAAGTCATTTTCTTATTGAAGCCCAGGAACAGAATGCAATAGAATAGAATGCTTTGCTCAATAGAATAGAATGCTTTACTCAGGAATAAATGGCACATGTTCAATAACAGTCTCTATATGTTTTGAAGTTCAGAATTCATATAAGCAAACAGAAGGAGAATGATTGTATATGTCATACCCTACTCATCTACTAGGAATTCAGATGATGTGGTCACTGAGATTTGTTCAAAATCATATGCCAGTTAACCATGGATTGCAAAAACACAGGACTGCTTTTTTCCCTCCCCCCTTAGGTTCTTTGGTAGGCTGGCACATGTCTATGCATTTTATTTTTTCCCCCTCAGTGTCTGAATTCTCTATCCTATATTTACAGAGGTCAGAAAGTCTGTTCTTTCTGTCTGAGTAATCATCATACTTTAAATATTTTCAGTCTACTGCTGACTTTTCTCACCCTGTCTCCCTCCAACTGAATCTAGCTTCTTTTTCAATTATTATTATTGATAATTTATTTCTTTAAGAAGGAACTAGCTGACATTAAGTCATTAATTAAAAGTCAGGACACTAAAAGACTGATTTTCACTTTGTTATGTAAACATATTATGCATGCACTGGCTATTCAGAGGTTCATGAGACATCAAGACCTTGGTTACTATTTATTAAGAATTTTTTGATGATTCTACTAATAAAAATAAGTACCTTATTTCCCATACACACATTCATAATGCTCATGCTTACATTCAGACTGTTAAAATGCTAATGTGTGGTGTTTGGGGGCTGGCTGGGCTTAAGCCATGGCACGGTAATTAACTGCCACAGAGGTGTATTTAGATACAGAGGCAAAAGGTTTGTCTCCTACCTTCTCATTAATGGTTCAGAAAACCTGACTTTTGTCAAGAATGTATCTATTTAAGGGAAAGTATTTATCTCCTTTTTAGAAATGTAAAAAGTTTAAATAGCAGTTCTAAGAAAATATTGTAATTAAAACCAGATTTGTGATCTGGTGTTTTAAATAGAATGGTATATAGCTGCTAACAAATTTGTAGATGTTACAGTGAATTTACTGAAGGCAGAATTTCCTATTTAGCCATGACAATTATTGTGAAATTTGTCTGAAAATGGCCTTGATAAGCTAACCCAGACCACGAAAACCTAAGAGATGGAGTTGGTTTATGCCTACAAGACAATCTTTATGCTTTTGCAACTGAAATCTTAAAAAATAACAAAAATTAATTATGTATGGGATTACCCATAGAAAATTAATGGTGAATAATTTTATGTATGGAATA
Organism: Acanthisitta chloris; assembly: GCF_000695815.1. Taxonomy (NCBI): domain Eukaryota; kingdom Metazoa; phylum Chordata; class Aves; order Passeriformes; family Acanthisittidae; genus Acanthisitta; species Acanthisitta chloris. The sequence goes on from NW_008692144.1 coordinate 35,885, forward strand.
GGATATGAGTATAATGCATGGTGAATAATTCCATGTATGGAATAGGATATGAGTATAATGCATGAAGAGCAGCACATTTAACCAGCAGGACTAAACAAGGTACTTAATAGCTGCTTGCTGTGTGAACATCAGCATTGGAGTTCACTAAAAGCACATTTAACCAGCAGGACTAAATAAGGTACTTAGTAGCTGTTTGCTATGTGAACATCAGCATTGGAGTTCACTAAGGAATCCTCAAAAGTCCCAGGGGAAAAAGTAATATGATAATGTAAATAAGGGCAACAACACTCTATATAAATAAAAAAGGAACAGTTCTACATAGCACAGTCATCCATAAAACTGCCTTTTTTTTAGTGTGTTTTCTTTCCCAGTTTTAACGCTCTCGTTCAATGATCTTTTTCCTTTACTCTTGCCAGTATTGTCAGTGAGATCAGCTTGATAAATAGTTATATAGGTTGGCCTTTCCTCATGTGGAGATAGGGAGATTATTTCTTTTCCACAAAGAAATATCTATGCTGTGAGCTATCTTCTCACATGCAGCTTGTGTCCCTTTACCCTACCTCCCAAAGTGCAAAATCAATACTTTTGATACCTGCAAAAACACGAACTTACTCTATCATTGTGTGATATAAAGGACAGAGCAGCTGGTATCCAGCTGCAATCAGCATGTATTTGCAATTATTAAAATTCTATTACATAGGAAATTTTCATCCTTTGTTTAATTTTAATGTTTCATATGTTTCCTCATTAATGAATATCAATTAAAAGGAGAGCCTAGATTTGTTTGTAATAAAGAGTAGTCAGCTTCTTAAGCAAATTACATCAATAGGAGGTCCTCTGCAGTGCTTATTGGAGTTGAAGGACAAGTTTTGTTCTCTGTGGGCTCTCAAAATTCTCTCTGAAAAGTTTGGTTTGGTACGACAGCAACCACAGGGGACTGGAAATGAAGTCTCATCTTTGAAATTTTTCTACTTTCTTTTGAGAATAGCCTAACAAGGAGTTTTCATGGAGCCCTTCAGCTTCTTATGTCCATATGTAATTTATTCAAAACACCACTAAAATGTAAAGAAAGAGAGAGGAATGAGATCGCAAATGAGTACTGCCCCATGGCTTGCAAGACTTGAGTGATGTTCTTGGTAAGAACTTTTAATTTCAAGGAAAACTTTTAATTTTAACTTATTATTATTAATTTATATTTTTATTTTCACAAAAATATTTATTGTATTACTTTAACTGTTTCTCTTAAAGGAAAATAAAGACCTATTCCTTTATTCTTGGAGAGAATAAAGGAAATGGCCATATAGGAAATGTTCCAAGTTTTAGTTTAGTCAGTTATGTAAAGAAAGGCAGAGAAACAATCTTTCATAGCAAAGAAAGCCATCTTGATGAAGGATGGGTAGACAAAGCCATTAACCTATCATAATTATTAACAGCTGAAAACATGCAGCCCTTAATCCTGCACTTGAACCTGGATATTGTAACAGTCTGTTTTATGGGGGAAAAATAGAGGCTATTTCTTTTCATATTTTACCTTCCATGGCTTCAATTTGAAAAAATTGAAAGCCATAGCCAATAATATTTACTTTAATCTTTACCAACATGCTGAGGAACTGATTCTGGTAAAACACTGCTGCGTATGGCTAAACCCAGCAGTTTTCTGAAAAATATTTCTGCAGTTATTAACTGTAAGTAGCTTATAAAGTCCTACTGAAGGCATTGGATTTGAACATGAACTTGCAGTTAAAGATACTGATATACACATAAGGACTTTGCTAAGAAAAGGCCTACTTTATGTGTGCTATAAATATGTCTTTTTCTCTTGTCCTCATCATGTCTATCCTTATGGTACAACACTATTTTTTCACTTATTTTTCACAATTTTTCAGGATTCATGAAAACATTTTACAGGGACAAATTTGGATAGCAGCTGGAGGCAGATTGTTTTGGGAAATGAGACTGAAATTGGCTGAGGTACTAGATAACAAATGGATGGAATTTGTGTGATACTAAAGGATTGCCTTATTAAAATTCCCTACATTGGTGCTGATTTGATAAACACCTTTGTTAGGATATATTACATAGTATATTAGAAAAGTTGGTAATAAAAAATGAATATTGCAATGTCTGGTTGTCAGACTGAATCAATATGCTCTTCTTAATAATTCAGTTTATTCCTCTAGATATCATTTCCCCCCTAGAACAGAAAATAAGAACATGACATAATTACGGAAACTCAGCTTTTTCCTTTTGTAGGAACGCACATCTGACTGCTGTCTCCCATCCCCCAGTTTTTCTGAAGCTGTGTTAATCTATAATGATTTTTTGACATGAAGAAAGGTCTATTATTTTCTGAAGAATGGCAGGTCTGAAAGATTGACCTTCATTTTGCAGACCTGATATGTTTTATTTTCTTTGTAGATGATCAGAACCAATACATTTATGAAACTCCTTGTGCCTTCTGCATTCAGGAGAAATTGAACATCTGATTTGACTTGCAGCTCATTTCCCTCTTTATGAGGTCGGATAAAGTGTGAACAGCACAGATAGTGCATCACCTCCTGACCCTGACAGGTTATCATGAAGTGCATATTCCTATTTCCCTGACCATTTATTTTTTTCTAGTTATCTCTGTCCAGGTTGCCCATTGCAGTATGAAGTTTCCTGTATATTTTTTAATTTTTTTTGCTATTTGTGATGTGTATGTCTTCTCATGATAAGAAACTCCCTGGAAACCAGAGAAAGGTAAAAGAATTGTACAGTCTGGTACTGTTGGTTTGTATATCACACTAGGTTTATATTTGGCTTGGCTTCCTAAGAAGCAGGTTTTCTGGCTCTTGCTCCCCAAATTCTGGGGACCTGAGGAGAAACTGTAGATGGCTCCATTTGGGGTAAGGGGAGGAAGAGATGACTGAGTTACTGTATAGGATGGAGGCCTATGCAGTTTGTGGAGAAGCTGCATTATTGTGATAGCAGAGGTGGATAAGAATAAACTTGCAGGTAACCAAGCTGGTATGAGAAGGCTCTTCTCCTCCCCTCTTCCTGCTACTCCAGGGTTAGCTCTGAAATGATACTGCAGATTTCTATACATTAGGATACAGAACTGATCGTGTAGTGAGTTATCCCTACCATTTATGCTTTAAATATTGAAACTTGTCTTACTGATTGGATGTATTATACTTCAAGACAGCTCAGACTGTTTAAGAAAACTACAGACCATGAACCTGAGATTCTTTGCTTACTCATTACCTCTGAAAGTGTATTTAGATTAATTATCTAATCCTAGAGAACCAAAGTATCTAAAACGGAGCTGGTTGGAAGAGGTGTTGTACTCCCTCTGCTTTAAGTATGAACCTCTTGCTAATTGTTCTGAAGTCTGGGTCATGTATTTCAAATGTCAAGCTGTAGACATTTGGTTCCAACACCTGTGGCCTTAGTGTCTCAGCTTTTAAAACTGCAACACGATAGAAGTGCTTTTCCCAGATGACACAAAGCCCAAGGTGTCCTTAATACATATTCAGTGCATTCAGAGGAAAGATGAATCAGAAATAACAAGTATTGTTGTTTGTTTGCACCAACAAACAGAAATCAGAGTTTTGCAGAACTTTTTTTCCTTTAAGAGAAAGGACTAACACTGTAAATCAAATGTTTTACCAGTATGTTCTTTCTCTTTCAGTTGGAAGGTGTACCTCACTAAAATGTAAAAGAAGCTGGTTTTATTTTCAAATTTTCTCATTAAAAAACCTTGCAGGCTTCTGAACTGTAAGAAGTGATGTGCCCTTATACATTACCAGCAAAGAACTGTTTAGGAAATTTTCCATTTTAACATACTGTAGGAATGTAATAATATTGTTTGGCTCCTATTTCTGCTTCTCCCCTCTGGAGAGCTTGAGTTGAACAAAATTAAAGAGATGTTGCTTCTTTGCTTTGTTTTCATTGTCAGGTTTTGGTAAATCTTTATGTCAAAAGACACTTCCAGTAACATTACTAGACAAACATCTTTCTGGTGAGACTCCCTTCGACACTTGCGAAGTGCTAGTTGCTGTTTCTGCACATGCTGAGTGGGATAAGCTGGACCCATGAGCCTCACTGTGCTTGTGGTGAAGGGTCACTGTCAGAAGCAAGTACAGGGCTTTGCATTTGCAGCTTGTGTTCAGGGTGATGACAGGGAGCTGCAAGTCCAATACATCTGCTATCCTGCAGAGCAAGCTAAGGAGCACAACTGGCTTTCTTGAAAGTGGATGTATGTGTTGAAACTCTAGAGATCACCAACCACGAAAGAAGAAATAGCTGCTGTTGTTAATGTTTTATGTTGATGTTTGTTGTAGATACATTTCACTCAGGTGACTGTGGTGGCTGTCATGCTGATAGAGGGTGGTGTGGCCTCTTAATGCCTCAGACTGTCAGCATTTAAGGACTCCTTTGCTTTAGGGTAAATGGGAAGAACATTCATGCACTGTTATAACAATTTTATCAGATGATGAATGCACTTTCAACAGAGTGGAAGAGTAGTGCTGGAGAATGCCTCCAGATACGGCTGTCTGCTTAAAAATTACATCTAGCATAAAACCATTAAAAATCCATTCCTCCTGACTTATTCAAGCCCATAATCATCATCCATTTTATTATACACCCCTCTCTCTAACACAAAGATACTATTATTGCTCCAAGTGGAAATAACATCTTGTTTACGTGGTTCAGATGTTAGAAAAGCCAGCCTACATTTCCATAGTTTAATGACTTAAAGAAAGATGAGTTGTATAAAAAGATGTGAATATATAATTTGTCTCCCCTAAATGTGTAAGAAATGTTGATACTCAATGGGAATTTGTTTCTTAGTTTCTAGAAACAAAGTTTTGTAGCCAATAAAGCATGCAAGAGAGTAAAGGAGCAAGGATGCTGTACTGTGTAAGGACAAAAAAGACAGAACATGGGAGAGACTGGTTTCTCCCTGGTTACTGAGGATGACCCTGTCACAGAAACTCACAAATGCAAGAGAAGTTTAGCCTTTTTCAGCTAACAACTTGAATCCCTATGTCTAATTTGCATAGAAATTGCAGAATGGGATAATTACCATTGCATTTTAACTTAATGCAGATCTGCTTGACAAAGGCAAATAGGGTCAATTTAGCAGGCTTTTACAGACCTCACTGAAGAGTCTCTCAGTGTTATCTGTGACCTTGGGCAGGGAAAAGAGGTGATTATTTTCAGAACTGTCACCCTGCATTCTTGTAGGCCATAAATGCCCTGTATTTTTACATGTCTAAAGGTATGTCAGCAGAAGTCTGTAACCTTTGGATCAAAAAAGGGTGTAACATGGTATAAAGCCTGAAGACAGTTTTTCTTAACAACCACAAACATAAAAGCAAAATCTGGTTTTAAGTCCCCTACATTTACTGCTAACTGTTTTAAGTTAGTTTATTAACAGCAATATATCAGTGTTTTAAGAGGGAGATGGCAGCAACATCACTGTTTGATGAGTGAAACAAGATATTAAGGTAGGCATGAAGATTTACTAATAGCTGTGTGTGAACTACATGTATTTTCTTCCCTTTTTTTCTTTACATATATTGCATATATAGTGAGCGAGGGAGAAAATAAAATAGCAACGAGATAATTTTTAGAGATGACTCTTTGAAGCTGACCAGAATTTGAAACATAAATTGTCTTAGAAAACCTTGACTTCAGGCACAGGAGGTGAGAGGATAAAAGAGTTCTAATGCATTTAATTTAACTGTATCTGTGAAATGTATCCTTGGGATACATTTCAAAGTTGTGACTATATGTGTACATAATGCATCATCTTAAAAAGCACCTTCTTTTTCACACAGTGCATAATATGAATCTGGAATATGTTTCCACTGGAGATCATCAAAGTAATCCTTGTACTGGATTTTGGAAAATGTCAGATTTCTGATACCAGGAATATTATTCAAAATAAGGGAAATCAAAATTCACGCTTCAGAGCATAAACTGTGACTTCACAAAAGGCTCACTGGCAATCTATAATGCTGGCTAGATGAATAGTGTGGACAGGGAGTGTTATTTTTCTTCCCAGTATGAAATGTTCCTTCACTGGAGAACAGCTAGCGTACTTACCGGTCTGATTGTCATACAAGGTCCTATGGTGCAGCTGTATACACCTTCCAATAGTGCCTCTGAATTACACTTCTCTGCAGTGCTTTTAAATTTTGAATTATTTGCACTTGAAGCCATACTGGTTTTTATTGATCTTCATGTTTTGGTGTTGTTGCACGGTAAATAATATTGATCTCTTAAGGTTTCTGGAATCTGTGGAAAGATGTTACAACAAGGCTGAGACTAAGTCCTGTGCAATTTGTGTGCCTGTCATGCAGACCTGTCTCCTATCAGATTATTGTGTAACTGCAAGCAGAAAAAAACAAAAAAAGAATGAAATTGTGCAGAAGAAAATTGAAGGGGAATAAAAAGGTAAGAAATGTATGAAACAATCATGGGTTACTCAAAGTTCACAAAACCAAGAGGATAGTGCAACAATACAGCTTTCTTGATGAGGCTGCCCCATGTGTCTTCTGCTACTTTCCTTCATTTCCATAATGCTGAATTAGTGACCCATTCCTAAATGAGCAAAGTCAAGCTCAATCAGTGTCTGGGTAAAAGAGCTCTTAGGCACTTGCATGTATTACAGTAATGGAGTAGATTTATTCTCACAAGACCTTGAACTAGTATTAACATAAGTCATATTGCTTATGTTGGCTGTTTTTATTTTAGACACATTATTGAGGACTTACCATGGTATACCACATTTGTATATAATTTTTTTTTTCACTTCAGAACAGGGCTTAGTTTTGCTGTTCTAACAAAATTGTGATTTGAAACTTTAAAGTTCTTGGCTTCATTTTTGTGGGCTGAACTGATTTACTTGCATTGGTATCCATTTTCTGTCCTGAGCACTTGTGGAATCCCTATGCATTATTTAACCACCACTCTGTTTCCCTGCATTAATGGATGGGTGTACAGCAGAGACTAATTTAGTTCAGACACGTGCAAACTTATGTTACTCATATCTTTGCTACAAATTCCTGTAGAGAAGCACAGTGAATTTTAATGTGGTTTTCATCTTTCATTATGGCCATATGATCTACAGCATTCTTCATTTACCAGCAGCTCGTTCATTGCAATGCAGATTCTTGAGATGCAGTATATTTGAGAAGAGGGATATGAATTAGAGGGGAAAAGTTGCTTGTAATAAAATCAAAAGCTGATCTTCCAGATATTTCCAGGGTTCTTACACCTAGCTTGTGAAAGCACCATTTTTACTTGCTTCAGTGTTGTGATCTGGCCTTGGGTATAAACTTGAAAAATCCGGAGGGATTTAACTTGTACTCACTCCAGTTTGAAGGTCTGATAAGGCCAAATGGCTTAATGACTTAATTTAAATATTACTTCCCTGCATACCACAGATGCAGATGAAAATTTATTAATATGTTAGCATAGTGGAGGAGATAATAAAGAGTGATATAGGCAAAAGGAACGACCTGTATAATAATGAGAGTTAGGGTAATTGCTTGTAGCTACTTATATTATATTAAATGCAAAAAGGGAAAACTTTTATAAACATAATTCTTTATATCTCAAATCCCTCTGAATAAATAATTTTAACTGTAACTATGAATACTGTGTTCATAATAATATGGGTGATTTTAGTATAGAGTTTTGGAAGAAACATGGCTCTAGTCTGACTGATATCAAGACAATTTTGCCAAGCAACAGAAAGTATTTCATTTCAGGAAACCACAGGAATCATATAGGTGCCACATTTGAACCATAATTATAGCTACTGAAAATTTTTGTCGCTGCAGAGCACCAGTGTACAAAACCAGATATGCTTGTGGATGCTGCTGAGATTAATCATAGAATCAGTCTCACAGAATTACTTATGTTGGAAAAGATGTCCCAAATCATTGAGTCCAACCTTTGACCAATCGCCACCTTGTCACCTAGACCAGAGCACGAAGTGTCACATCCAGTTGTTTGTTGAATATCTGAATGGTAGAGTAGCCTTCTGTAGCTGTAAAGGCAATGACTGAATTTTTGCTATTGGTAAGAGAAGGCCAAATGCATGCACTACTGAAGAGCAGAGATACCAGTAGAGGGCAACTGATGTGTCACTGTTAAGATTTTGAAAAAAGACTTCCTCTGTTTTCACATTTTGCATAGTTTTCTTCCTTAAGGCACATCACTTAGAATGTGCTTGCTTTCTATGTGGTTATGCCTGTTTGTGTTTGCAAATGATGCTTTTTTAGTGTGAATGTAACATTTTTGTTTTAGGACATCTATGATGTTGAGACTAGAGCCCCTGGAAGAGGAGGCAAATTTCTGTGTGCCACTGCAGAGAATTTTACTGTTTCATTTACTCTTTGTTGTCCTCAGTGTAACATGTAGCTTGCTTTGGATATGCATGTCTGTTTCTGAGTTGCAGAAATTTCAAGAAAAGGTAGGAATCAAACTCCTCAAATATCTGTCTAAGTTTTATAGTATTTAAGTAAATTATGTTCATGGAAGAGGACAAGACATACCATACAGGAGGGTAGGAACTAGCTGATCTTTTAGGTCCCTTCCAGCTCAAAATATTCTATGATTCTATGATATGTGATGCATGTCTTTACATGGAACATAGGGAGCATAGACTCTTCAATTTGAAAATTCTATGATATTATGCCTGAAATTATTTGTTCTTTTGGACAGATGTTCATCAGCTTTCCTTGGCAAGAGAACTTAGGACTTTTCAGAAATCTTTATTTGCTCTGGTATCATACAGCATCTTTTACTAAATTATACTCTGGGCACTTCAGGTATAAGAACCCTTAGTAAAGAATTGATATGGTGAATTAAATATATGCAAAACCAGCTTTGTCATTCATTTTGACATGCCTACTTTGATTTACACAAATTGCTATAGGAGCATGACTGGACTTAGTACAGCTGCAAATGACTGCACTGGGTCCAAAGTTTGAAGATTGAATCATGTAGCAGGAGTATGGGAAACTCAAAAAACCCTATTTGAAGTGTTAAGTTTTTAATATATTTTTTTCTCAGATCTGCCCTTTAGGTTTTCTGAACCTCAATGAAAAGAAAGACAAAAATTCTGAGGATATGAAAACTACAGGGAGAAATGTAATAAAATTTACAGAAAAGAATCTTTGCAACTGAAGCATTAAGGCAAGTTCAAATATTAGGTAGAGGCCTTCAACAGTAGTAGGATTGCAATCATAGCAGGCCAATAACATTTACACCATTTTACAGATGTGAAGGCTAAGAAACCTTCACCGACCAAAAGTACTGCTTTGGTAATTCTGGTGAAATGAAGGCATTCTGTGAAAAATTCAATCAAGGACATGTGAAAGATGAAAGGTTATTACTGTGCAAAACATCAGATGACATTAACTGCAGATGAATTTTATTCAGGCAACTTTTGTTTTTCCCATTTTTTTATAAAATACAAGCATAATTTCTAGAAGCTGTCACTCAGGAGACATGACTGTGCTCTGGCTATATTAAGAAAAATCACAACAACCCAGCCACCCAAAATACCAAACCAAACCAACCAACCAACCCATCAACCAACATCCCCCGCCAACTCAAATCCCTCAAAAATGAATGAGCAAAAAAATCAATTAAAAAAATATTTCCTCCTTTAGTTGAAGTGTCTTCAAATCCTTTCTTATCCTCAAAGAGAATAAATTCTCAAGTCTGGTAAGGCTTGCTTGTTATAAAAGTTTTGGATTTTCTATCATCATTAATAGCCAACCTCATCCATGATGAGAGAAAAATACTGACTTGTTTATCTTCTGTTGCTTCAGGTTAAGTAGCAGAGATCACTGTTATGTGTTGACAAATACAATATCTGGTACTATGATCTTGTTGATCAGACTGTGTGTATGGCTTTTTCCTCAGGTGTTCCAGCTCTCTTCCCTCCTGCTTTATTATTAAAAAGTTACAGTAAAGGAAAAATATCATTTGGAAGCTGTATGATAATACTTATATTATGATAAAGTCATGACTAGTCACTAAAATAATGATCTCTGACAGACAAATGGCCTCTCTCACAGCCAGGTAGGAATCTTTGCATTAGTTCCTGTTTCTTGCTCAATCCTCCTTCACTGAACAGGCCTCCTGAAGCCTCAGCTGAAAGTGTTTCTTTCAAAAGCAAATGCAAGCACTTGTTCACAATACAGTTTTAAAAACTCTTAAAAGGGTTAATCAATGCACTACAAAAATAAGGAAGAATATGATCCTCTACTCTTCATCTGCTACCGCATTTGCCCCATCCCAGCAAACCTTCTGAGCCTACAGAGCTGTAATCAGAAGGGGATCTGCCCTGGTTGCTTAGGTCAGTGTGTGGGAAGAGGGACTATTGCAGGTCCTAGAGGGAGTATATATTTTCTAACCTGCACAGCCAAAGAATAAAAAATCATGACTATGCCCAGCCCCTTGAAAAGGAGACTTTCATGGTACAATAGTCTTACAATGAGAAAATATGATTACGGAAAATCATTTCCTCAGAGCAATCATTGTTTGTATTATTGCAATGTCAGACAGTCAAGTTTCTCTTAATAACATTCTCCTTCACAGCCCAGCTGCTGCCTTTGCCCACTCCCTCCGTCATTATTTTGCATTTTTGAGAGCATCTATTCCTCTAGATATGAATATGATGTGACAAAATCTATGGTTAGAGTGAGTTATTCAGCAATTTACTGATTGCATTTTAAGGCACAAAATGTCCTCTGGGTACCTCCGATCCAACTGATTGTCTAAGTAACTGCCTCCTCACATCAATGATTGCATAGTGTTCCCTCCAAATTCAAAAGATAATTGTAACATGGTTGTGTGAAAATATATTAGCAATAAAAAAAATTTTTATTTAGTGAATATTTAGTAATTTATTAACAGGGCAGATTAGTAGTTTATATGACACAGTAGCTTTCCAATACGTAGTGAAATAAAATACTTAATCTCCCCAAGGGAATTATTAAGTCAATGATATAATTCTTCTAGAAGAAAGCAGTTTCTTCTTTGACAAAATCAAGTAGCAAGAGCTTGGCTTTCAGGAAAGGATTTTGCTTACTGTATGATGATGTGAATTATGTGAAAGTCTTCAGGAGTTTTAACTGCTGAAAAGCATCAGTGTCCTCAGATCATGACCCTGTTCAGTGATAAAATACACCAGATAATAGACCTGCCCATCTGGGTAAGTATTACTACAGCATTTTAGCTACATAAAATAACTTCTTGGACTAAATCAGATGTATAGGTAACTTTTTTTTTTTTGTAGCTGCATATTGATGTCCTTAAATATTTTCCAAAAGAGTTATTTCAAGGAGTTTGGTGAATTATAGGTGACAGTAGGAAGGATAAGCTTAGAAACAATCCGTGTAAGTAATAAGTACTAGCCCTGTAGCAGATCAGAAGAGATGTTGCAAAGTGCACCTCTACAGTCTGTGAAAGCTGCTATTGAGTTTGGATGTATGGTTGTATCAGATGCATCTTCAGTAACAAATATGGATGACAGTATTTCTCTCAATAAGATAGTGGATGAGATGTTTGAGCCGTCAGCAGCTCCTTGATACAGAAACTCATAGATATTTGATGATTCCACTCAAAAAGTCCTGCAAATTGCAGTGATGGATGCCACAGAAATATGTGTAAGTAAGATGCTGCAGTTTCTGTTTTGATAAAGACCAGTGAGATAAGCCTAATAAGCAGATCTCATTGCAGTTGTCTATTAATATCCATGGTTCATTGTAAGCTATTACATATTCAAACATATGTAGTTTCAGCAAGTTCTTAAGCTGTTTCTATGTTAAATATCATATGCATGTTGCACATAAAATGTGGCATTTATAATTATTTCTGGTTTAGAACATTAGCAATTCTAAAAAGGTACTTATATAAAAATGTATATTTTAAAAATAGAAAAAGGTAATTATGTAAAAAATAATTAAGAGGCTGATGTTTCTACTTTAGTAAGGAAATAGAGCAGTAGGTCTGAAAGAGGCTTGAGAAGGATAAAGGGCTGTCAGTAACCCAAAATTTCAGAATCATCCTTCATGAACCTGATCAATTATGTCCAAACACATAAGGCTTGTCCCTGTTTGTTTTTTTTTCACATGGTTTGAAAGGCAAGACAGAACTGCATTTTGTATTAACTCTGTGCTAGCTGGAGAACTTCTGAAAAAATATGAACTATGGAAATCCTCTTACACTCATTTTCTGATCCAAAATTCCAGATTTGACTGCATTCAAAGAATAGCATTTTGGAAATTTGTATCTAGATTTTTAAATCCAGAATATTTCTATGTAATACATTCATATTTCTGGGAACATACCATTAGATAATCCAAGTTCTGGAAAAAATTAAATGTGTATAATAATAATAATAGAAACAAAATAAAGAGTGAAACAAATTTCTGCTATGGTAAATAAAAGATTTTCTATTGTTTTAAGTCTTTAGATCAGAGAACTCTCTAACAATGTTCAACTTCTCCTTTGCTTAAGGGCCTCTTATAACCTATTACACGTTGCTTATTGTTCAGATTCCAGAACAGATGTTTTAAGTCTTTCAAACCTGTTCATGAGTTACATGGTATTCATAAAACATTTAGTAAACAAATATGTTTGGGTATCCTGAGTTTAATATTGTATCAATCTATGTGCTTTTGCTCTTTTACAGTTTGGTAATCTTGTGAAAGAGCAAAGTCACATAGACAAAAATGAAAAGCACTTTACAAATGAAAAAAGCCAAACCACTGAACTCTGAAATCACCTTAGTTTCTTGCTTTTTAATGAAATAGGAGTGTGGAATTTTCAGTACTCTATACTTTGGCATAAAAGGGTAAGCTTTTCTCAAGCTCAAGTGGAACATACTTCTTGAACATATGGATGTTTTCTTTTTTAAAATATGCTAGAGTCTGTGAGTAAGCAGTGAAAAATTAATATACTCTGTATTTAGGGTGACTGCCACTGCATTATTTCAGCACCCCAGAGCATCATTCCATCAACAGAAGGCATTTTTTAGCCTCTAGACAGATATGATTCCAAATGTTCTCTGAGTCATGCAGTCATCAAAATGTGAGCTGTCATCCAAAACCCATAGGAACCCTTCCCTTAGCCTTTACTTCTTCCCACACTCTCTTTCCCCTTTTCCCCTTTAACATTTTGTTATGACAGGATAACAGCTCCATAGAAAGTCAACAGGGAGGTGTGTTGAAAGTAGGAACTGAAATGCAGCTCTTTCTTGTTTGGTTATTTTAAGACTAATACTCTTACACATATTTTTTTTTTCCTTATCTAATAGAACTCTCACTGCAGGGTAGAGTTGAGCAAGTGGAATCTAAACTAGCTGGTGTTAAAAAAAATGGAGCAAACCAACAAACATGCTGGTATTCATTTACCTATTTTTCCTATTTGTTTTGAAGACAAGATTTGTTTGAATTGTGGCTGGATTACATTTTTTAAGCATCTGATATGGAACATACTTTGCCAAATCATCCTGTATTCTCTGCTTTTGTGACTATGGGTTTAAGAGCTAGCTTTTCATTTTGAATTATTTACTATGTCAGAGCAAGGTCAATATATAGATTATTTCTATGCAGACATGAACTTTGCTGCACTTTGTTTCTGAATCTGATTTGTAAAGCACTGGAATCTGGAATCATGGTTATCTGGAGATCTTTAATTTTAAGTCAGCTTCTTCTGTAATGAGAGTAATTTTCACCTGAACCTTCATTGCTGCTGCTTTGCTCACCAGCCAGAAACGTCAATGCTTTGACTTTTTATTGCCCTTTGTAAGGATGGCAGTTATGAAATTCATAATTCTACTAGTAGTTGAGTAAGTCTTACACAGAGGCTGCTGCGTCAAATTTTTTATGGACTTTGCAGTCCAGTTATTTATGGACATTGCAGTTATAATCAAATGTGCAAAAATGGCACTTTGAATGTTCGTTCAGAGCCTGGTATGACTTGGATTAGTCTTTGATTCAATTTGGAAGTATATGGTGGCTTTTTGCTTTGGTATCACTGAAGTTGCACTTGAGGAGATGAAGAAAACTTTGTCTGTTCTATTTGTGCTGAGTTAATTATAACTTAATATGCCCCTACTTTGACCTAACAGTACAATAAATAAGTTATTTAAAACTTTTGTAGCCACCTAAATGATTTATAGGCAAAATTACCACTTTATGTATCTGTTACGGTGCCATGTTTTGAACCTGCCATCCAAGCAGTCTAAGTATTTACATCAGATTCATCAAATCAAGCAATTCTCTACTCTCTATGCATTCTTGCAAGAAGACAATACATATAGATGCAGAAAGATTTGCAAGGCTTCTTCTGAATATCAGGTGCATTTCTGAGTGAGGTCCTGTTGAGTGCAACTGGAGCTGTTCCTTGATCTTTGATATTAGGGATTTCAGCCTCCAGTTACTACCAGAGAAATCCATAGTTTGTAAATAAGAAGCAATAAAAGAGACTGTATGGTGTTTTAAAAATTATAATATTGCAACTAAAAAATGTCATTGCCAAATCACCTTATACACAAATTCTTGAACCTAAAGGACATGGTTCTTAGTTAACATTGATGTAAATCATCAGTGATCTCTCCACCAGTGTCACTAGCATGCATATTTTTGTCACTTTCTTATTCAAGGCAGTTGTAAACCCTGCTAAAGATGTTACTGAAAGATGGTTAAAAGCTATTTTGCATTGCAGAAGTATAGCAAAACAGCTGCAAGGTGGCAGTAAATCTACCTTTGTGAGGTTACATTGACATAAAAACAGCATGAAGTCAGTTCAGGTTCAACACAGACCAATGTCAAGGGTAAATGAGATGCTAACTCCAAAATAATGCCAAAAGAATTTTAAAAAGCCATCTCATGGCATGAGAACTTTTTTTCTACAATAATCAAGAATCTACAGTAATGTAGAGAACTCATAGGGCTTCTGTCATTATCTAATGTTTATGCATACAGGCACACAGGTGCTGCAGAAGGCAAGACTGGAGAAAACACCAACTCTTTTCCTAAGAAAACTAGGGAACAGTTAGTACAGCACAGCCTTGGCCATGCACAAGATCAGGGAACCATTTAAGACTCCTAGGTGGAAAAAAACAAGAGCTATCTTTTGAAAACAAGACAATGCTTTGGAAAGGATTTGCTTTTAAAAAGCCCAGGGTTTAAACTCAAGATAAATTACAGGTGCTAGGTTTAGTACAAGTTTCAGGACAGACGCATGAATCAATATAATGAGTGAATGAGATTTGCTGATGGAAACATATGGCCTGTCAGGTCATCCAGTGCAATCTCCTGCAGAAGCAGGTTTGTTCTCTGATGTATATCTTCCAGTTTTTCTCATTGTACATGGAGCAGAAACCCCATTTACAGTGCTATGTAACTGAATCCTGACCCCACAGTAATTTTACTGTAGAAAATATTTTCTAAACATCTCTCATCCCTTAGTGTTAGCTGTTTGGGCTTATGTGATGAAGGCACTATAGTCTGACAGATGTCAGCTATTATTCTTATAATTTCTGTATGTACTGCAGTTTACATTGCAATAGTACCAGAGATATGAACCAGAACTGAAAACAGAACTGAAATGTGGCTAGAGGGTAGCAAAGACCATACCAATCTCTTACTGAGGAACAAAACCAGAAAACTGCAAAATTATAACAAAGATGATTCTATGAATTAATGTAGATGATTTAAGAAAAAGTACACATTATATGTGACTCTTAACTAAGAGTTTGTATTTTATTTCCTCATATTTTGTGTTCCTTTTAAGCTAAAAGGGTTAGTGAGACTGATGAGAAACGTCATGCTTTCAAGTCTGCAGAGAAAAAGGAATCATTGATGACCATTACTTCCAACAAAATTAATCACCTACTTTCTCTAAGTATGCAAATAGCCCCCTTGTAGATTACCCACAGACTTAAGCTCAGCACTCTTTTGAGTGCTTTACTGGGTTGCAGCCAGACTGCTCAGCAGTATGTAGGATCCAGTAATTTCCATGAGAGCAAAAGGGGGGAGTACACATGGTATTTATTGTTATTGGAACCTGGAGTTCTTTGGATCGCACTCATGTGGGAGCTTGCAAAAAGGATCATACCCAAAATATAAGTCCACGTAGTGTTTTTTTTCTTGACTAACACAGCGAGTGGCTGAGTCACAGACACTGCTACGCAGACAACCCAGGTGCAAACTCCTGCTGGAGATGCAGCCAATGGCCTGGTGGGGAAGTGTCAGCCTTGCCTACTCCCTGGCACAGTTTGAAGCTTAAACTTGTTGATGTGCTGTCTTCTGACTTCCCTCTGTCTTTTCTAAGGGCTTTTTACCTTGACATGTTGGTTTATTACCCTTGAGTTTCTACAATGTACTCAGAAATTTTGCAGTTGTGGAAGTAAGCAAATATTTAATTCTCTGGATATAATATTTGCCATACTTTCAAGATCCTAAATTCCTCCTAGAAATTCCATAGGTATATGACAGACTTTCACATCTCTCATTATTTATTTGCATCCTTTGCTGAATATAAGAAGCACCATTTTAAAGCTGACTGAAAGACAAGTTAACTTCACAGCTTTGAAACAAGTTTTAGAGCCTTTTACCAGTGAAATGCTTGTTTAGATTAATTCTGCATGAGTAGTCAACAAAATTCACTGTGAGGTGATTATCCTTTGGTGGCTTTCAGGAAATGAGTCTGGTTTTTTGTGGCTAGTCCCTTGGGTAATTACTCCTGACAAAACCCCTGCTGGGGCTGAGAAAACTCAGAGTGGTTGTGATGAACTACTTCCTTAACGGTGCAAATCACATCTTTCTATTATGGATTGAAAGGCATTGATTAATCTTTTTGTAGATACTTTGCAGATGCCCTCAGTAAATGCATATTGAGTATAATCTCTGTTCCTTTCCCTTGCACACTCTAAACACAGTGTGAAAGTTACAGCTAAGTATTTGGAAAAAACCATCCATATAAAATACAAAGCTGTAGATAAGGCTTATTGCCATCAAATCTGTAAGGGTCAGGGCACATACAGGCAAATATGTAAATAATAGCACAAAGAAAATTGTTAGTGATCTATATTCTGGGAATAAAATAGTTTTCCACTGTAGATTATCCTGTGGGTTGAATAATACTTGGCCCTTTTCAATCCTTTTGGAATTACTTTGATGTATGCATTTTGACATATTAGACTGCAGTCTCAAGAGAGAAAGTGCTAGGTTCATATTTGACACTCCACTGTGTACATTCAAGGACCCCATTTATGATTCTGGTTGACCATTTCACACCGTGTTTCTGACAGCTTAGCACTAGAGCAGGCTGCATGTCACTAATGGTTGAGGCAGCTCTGTGAAAGTGACATCTGGAGCTTTAAGCTCCAAAAGCCTTGTTGTCCTCCTTCTTTCAGCACTTTATTCAGTTTTCCTTCCCTATTGTTATTGAAGATGGGCAACAATAGCTGCATGTTGCTTTCCACCCTCCTTGCCATGAGTTCTCTGGATAAGATGTTCTTTCTGTCATTAAACAGCAAACACAGGACAAATGATTAAATTGGCAGAATCATGTCAGAAGAGTGGCAAGCTTCTTGGGTCAGATTTCAATCATCTTTTATAACTTAAAAAATGCCATCAAGTCACAATAGCTTTGTGTCATGCTTGTCTTGTGCTGGCAATAGCAGCACTATGAGCCACAAAGCAGTTGAGAAGCAGGCCCATAAATCTCATTGCTGAGGCAACTCCACTGAGGCCCCATAAATGACTTAAGCTTCAACCCTCTGACATCATTTAGTGGGCCGTGACTATTTCAGTGTTGTGTATTATTTGTATTGTCATTCTTCCCTTGCTAGGCATTTCATTACACGTTCAGACATACATCTGTTATTGAGCAGAAATCTCCAGTGGCAGCTGCTCTGGGTGCCATTATTCTGCTGTGCCCATGTTTTAGCAGCAGTAACAATCATTAACTACTTGGGGAAAAAAACTAGGCATGCTTTTTCTGTTTTGTCAAAGCTGGGGTTGAAAACCATACCATAAATTCTCCTCTGCTTTTAAAAAAAAAAAAAAGGAATTAGAACAATTAGATTTTTTGTTTTGTGGGGATTTAAACATTCTGTTGTTGCTTCATTGCGCCCTAGGACCAAATGGGTAGAGACATTCTTTGGCAAGGTTCACCTTTGGTTAATGAGTGTACTTGTAACACTGAGCAAATGAAATTATGTCAGCATTGTCAGCTGGTAACAGTGAAGTTTTCTGTGCTGCAGCCATTGGTGTCATCAAGGCCCTTGTGAAGAAACCAAAGTCTGAAAGCTATTCAGATTTCAGTGGATGGGAAATTGTTTATCTTTGGCTCTGCTTCTCCTATTTCTGTTGCTCAGGCAGCTGTGCTAACATAGCCAAGGATAGGTCTGTGGGGAGTATTGGAAAGTGTTAAAGACTTTAAAGCAGTGACAGTTCTGTGGGTTGGATGCACATGAACCTCACCCACTTGTATGTCTGGCTTCCCTGGTAGAACCTGAACTGAGACCTTGAGTTCAAAAGGAGTAAGCCCTACTCACAGCATGAAATAAATGATAGATACACATTCACTTCTGTGCCTCTAGCTAGTCTGGCAGGTTTTTGTGTGGTGATAGACATGAAGTGTTAGTTTTAAGACAGTTTGCAGAAAATAAAGGTTAAGCAATGCTTCTGAAAAAAGATCAGTAGTCAAATTTGAGCAGATAACCTTCTCCTGACTTCTGACATCCCAGTGGAGGTGTGATAGCTGGGTACACTGCTGAGGGGAAAATGCATGCTTAGAACTGAGGCTTCTTTTCTCTTTTGCTGTCAAGTCTTTGCAGTCTTCGAAGGGAAGTGCAGTCTGAAAGGAGACTGCTGTAGTGGCATTCTCCTTTATGTCACAATATAAAGCTGTTTCTTTTGGTTATGCTATCTTTCTAAGCCCCAGCTCCCCATTCAGTTGAGCTGTCATTTGTTAAAGTGTTTCTGAGTTATCAAGCATTCCTCAGACAACTCTGTCAATGTTTTCTGCAAAAACAGGCATTAAAAATGGGGGATTTTTTACTCTTATTTTTGTGACATCAGCTACAGGTATTTTTATTTAAATGTGTATTCTTTTGGTTCACATATACCCAAATCATGGAAGAAGTGCTAATGCAAGATGGTTTGCAGGAGATGTTTCACAGAACCTTGCATAGGCATTGATATGCCCATAATTACTTATAGAGAGTTCGCAATGACTTTAAGCTTTCTGGACAAACACACAGGTTTCAGGGTTTGTCAGAGAAGATGATAGTAGGGCTTCACTTAGATGAAGAAGAGTACCCTAGCTGGGAAACAAAGGGTGTGATTAGAGGCAGAGCCAGGCAGGGCAGAATGAAGCTTAGCAAAACTGACATTTGTGATTTGGATACCACTAACTTAGAAAGATGTATCCTGATTTTCACCAGAAATAAGTGGTACCAAGATTCCTAACTGTCTTTTAAACATGTGACTCAGACTTCAAAGTTACACTCACACACTTCTGAAAAAGCTAGAATTTGCAAGTCAGTTGGAGTCTATGGTTGTGCTGGTTGATAATTTTTCTGTAGTAGGAGCCTACTGGATGGATTTTCCTTTATATTTGTTTGTTGAAACTGGTTTTTATTGAATAGACTTGAGAATATTTTTTTTTTATTTCAGGCCACCTACTAAATTAAAAGACTTAAGGAAATTCAAAGCCCTGGGTGAAGAGGCTGGTTAAAACCAAACAAAATGTATGCCACTGTGCTGGAATTATCAGAAGCATTTCTAGTACTTCCTGGCTGTGTAGTCCCAAAGCATAAACTCTGTGCAAATAAGTTCAAGTGTAGAGACCAATCACACTTTCCTTCATTCTTCACTCTTTCATTAGGAAAAAAGAATAAAACTAGCAAACAAGAAGAAAACTAAACCAAAAGCTCACCATATTTATTGGTGAAGTAATAGAAAACTGAACTGAAAAATGGAAGCAGTATGCAGGTCTCTTGAGATGCGCTTGCAGACAAGTTTTTGATGGGCAGAATAAAGAAATAAGATAAAGCCTGTCTAAGTATCTGTAGCATCTCAAAAGTGGTGAAGTGTGGGCTTTGCCATTTCTTACTTTATCAGGAGTCTTGTGACACTTGGAGTCTGAACCCTGGAAGATGCAATTTTATTTGAATCTGAACAATTTTTTTCCTCAAAATATACTTCTAATTGTAGAAAGTAACTGGAAAACTTGACTTCTAAAAGCTCAGAAGAAAAAAAAGAAAGCCTGCATCTTTGCTGGTTTTAAGAAGGAGACTTCAAAATATATGGGATTGATATATTTTGAAGAAGATCTGACTCAAATTTCTGAATTGAGTAGGTCCCCCTTTCTGTGCACCAAACTGCATCTTTCAAATATTTAGAAGAACTGTTGGCATGACAGCTTTCTAGACCTCATGAAGAAATGGTTCGCTGACAAAGTTGGCTGGAGAGGGACAGTGACTCTTAGTTTGGATGACTGAAATAATTTCAAACCACCATCCTGTAGCTTCACTGTTCTATGACTATTTCCACTCTAGAAGCTTTGGTTGCTGTAACAACCCAAGTGTCACGTTAATCAACGTTTTCTTCATCGTGATTCTACTATTTTTTCTCAAGATAGTGGATTTTGCTCACTTGATTAATGTAAGTTATTGTTAGCAAAAGCACGTTTTGGCCAGGATTAATTCCATATATGCTATATCGGTTTTCTCATGTGGCTGTGCTGGCAGACCTTAACTAGAATACACCAAAACCACAGTCCTCAGCAACAGTGGCATCTAATATTGAAGCAGTATCTAATGAGAAAAGAGAGCTCTAAAATCATGCTCTTTACTCTGCAGCCTAGTTTAAAATAGATCTTTCATGAGTTTTCCTGTTGTTGCCAGAGAAGGGTCATTACACTTTGCCAATTTCTACAGTAGCACTAGCAGTGAGATTACTTGAGTAGCCTGAAGCCAATTATCAGTACTGGTTTAGGTCTGCAATTGCAGTTCCTGTTATGTATTTCATCTAGGTCAAGTATTGTTGGGGAAAAGGGCTGGTTCCTTCTTTTCTCTTTAACCACTCTCTGAAGTTTCTGAATGTTGTTCATGTTCTTCCTGTATGAGGTGGTGCAGTAACAAGAGGCCATATATATATGTGTATATATATAGTCACAGGAACAGCATAATTTTCAAAGTACTTCAGAGACAGCCAAATTATTAATAGTGAAAAGTGGAAGGATTCAAAATTTATTTTCTGGTGTTTTGCCTTTGTTCTTATTCCATGTCCTCTAAAACAGCATCTCCTTTCTGAGGCAAACATAGGAGAGGTTTGGAAGCCATTATTGTGAGTTAAAATGCTTCTGAGTGAAAGTGTATATGCTTTTGAATGCAAATGAATCTGTATTGGGGAAAATTATACAGCATGATCTCTTCCACCATCATGCATTCCACAAAATTACAACATAAGGATGGGGCTACATTAATTAGGAATTTTCCTTTTTGAGAGTTTCTGTCAAGTTCTCCATCATGCTGAGAAGTGGTTTGATTTGGGGTTTTTTTTTTGTGCGTGATTATTCTACAGTTTTAAAGTGTAATATAACCAGTATTCTAATTTAGACCATACTAGAGAGTTTGTGCCCATTATGGTGTTTGAAAGGTTCTGGTAGAATGATTGTACTGCTGCCATCAGTTTGAATCTGGTTTGCCGTTTCTGCTGGAAGTATATTAGTTTCTCCCATTACCCACAGATGACTGATATTACAGGCAGTACCTGCTACATTCTCTCACATTGGAGCCTATTAAACAAGTGTTTAATCCACAGATTTTGTATATGGGATGCTGTTACAGCTCCAATGAGATCCTTTGGGTGTATTTTGACAATGCCTGCTCGGGGAGCCATTAGACTGCTGAATATTAATGTGATATGGTTCCTTGGGTGCAGTTAGCGTGTGTTATGTTAATGTGAACGTCGGGATTCTTTAATTGACTGGTGAGGGAAAATTATTACTTTGCATGTTAGGTATCTAGATGCAGCTGTTGATTATGCACAGTGTCATCATTTATAGGGTGTTGGTCAAATCATTCAACCTGTTTTTTTTCCAGTGTTCTGAAAGCAATTGTGTGGAGTTTAGGTTATTTATATGCACACACACACACGCACACACACACACATATATATATATTTATATGTATATTTCAAGCTGAAAGGTGGGTCAGTGACTGGGTTTATTACTAGTAGATTTGTGACTGTTTATTTTCACTGCAGACTGTAACTCAGCTGTACCTCTAGGTATGTTTTGACAGTACAACTAAACTGATGTAAGAACATTCTTGCTTTCAAAACATCAGCTTCTATATATCACCTTTCCCACAGGATCCTGCCACCAATGTTGTGCTAACTCTGGCTCCTGTCTGACAGTGCCCTCACTGACACCTACATCTGTGCTTGCCTTAATGTCTTGAGATAGTGTGCTACCCTGCACTACTCATAGGACTCCTTGGGTCTATCACTTTTTCTGTTCTTTGACTTAACTTTCTTTTTTCCTTTTCTACTAGAAACACCTCACATCCCTGGTCCATTTGCTTCTTTTCCTAATTCAGTTTAATTTCCTTCTGTCATTCCCTGACTTTGGTCTTCCTTAATTCCTCCCTATTATCTTTCCAGCTGCTTTTCAGAGACCACAGGGAAAGACATCATCTCCTCTCGTGTGTCACAGTACTGTCTGCTTTTTGAAGCGTGTTGAAGATTGTCCCCTGACAATCTAGATCCCTGAAGCATCTGATTATGATTACACATTTGTCCTGACCTACTCTTGATTTCATTCATTTCCCACACTGATGACTTTCCTCACAGCCCTTGACAAAACAGGCTGCATAGCTGTATGGGGATCAAATAGATTTTTTGCCTTTTCACACCTTTAGTAACAGGAACAAAAGAACAGTGTGCTGTGCCTCTGCCACAAAACATTAAAATGAAACACATTTCATGTGAGTTTTCATTTTTACTGCTCCACTATTCCCTTTTAAATCAGCAAATAAATAAAAAGAGGCAAGGGATAAGAAATGGAGAGGGGAAAATTAACCAAAATTATTTCGCTTAAACCTCACCCTTCTTGAAATCTTTGTAATGAAAATGTATCAAAACAGTATTTGTTATTGTTTGCAATAACTGAGCTATTTTCCTCCTTTCTTCCTTGTTTCTTCGTACATATATATTTTCCTCTTTCTCCTCCAAATCTGGCTGCTCTGCTTGATCCTTGACACCCATGGCATTAGGTGGCAGCTGCTGGAGCTCCAGGTTGCTCTGTGGCAGACCTAGCTCTCAGAGCCCTGCCTGCAGAAAGAAAAGGATCCATAATTTTTATTCCTTAAAAGCTGGACTGTTAATGCCTTCCCTTGCTTAGCATCTTCTGTTTAGTATCTTACCTGCCTTGCATATTCACATGCACCTTCAGGGAAATTTCTGCAGCTTTCTTGAAGTTTTTGTTAATTTTCCTGGAATCTAAGTCCCAATGATAAGACTTTTCCCAGTATGTTCTTCATTATCCTTATGATATTCATCCTGTTCTCATATAATCATGGTGAAAAGTTTTTCTCTCTTTTGGCCTCTGGCTTCCTGGTTGACTAGTAATAGACATACCACAAAACAGTCTGCTCTTGGTTGATAGATTATTTTACATTCCTCTGGTGCAATTGTATTTTATTGTTGTTACTTTTCTTATTTTAAAATTCAGAAATATTGAATATACCTCTTTTTGTTTGCAAAAGCTGTTTTATTTCTGAATTCTTTCACATTACATAGGGGAGCAAGTGTTACTGTTATGTCAGCACTGCTGTTATTTTAGGGCCACTGAGGCACAGTAAATTTTTGCTACACATCAGTGAAACTTAAGGACAGGTTGTAGTGTTCTGCATACTCAAGACAGACATAGTTTAGCCAGCATCAGATGCCATTTCAGTCTAATAAGAACTGGCTGTTAATATGTCACTAAATAGTTTTCCAATTAAAATTTTTCCTTTCTGTGCAAGACCGAAGTGAAAGTTGACATACCAGCTTCTTCCAGGACTGAAACTTCAATTTCAACTTTGCTAAAGTTCAAATTTTGACTCCCAGTCTACTGATCTGTCTGTGAATTTACACCATAAAATGCCCATTCAGCTTCAAGACAAGCCTGTCATGGATGTTGATCCTTGAGCTAATCCTGTAGATAATGAAGAACAAGAGACCTTCACTTTGCTTTTACTTGTGATGAAATATATTCTTCCCTCTGACCACGTCCTGTTATATTTTCTTACTCTAGCTTCTTATTTTCATGAGATTCAGGCAGAACTCCTAATGAAATCAGGGCAAATATCACGGGTAAGTGAAACCACTTAGTATTATCAGAGAAAACACTGTTTAAACCAGCATATGTTTAAAATAATGCTTAGTTTACATTATTCAGTATGCTCACTGCTTCTTGAGCTTTTGCTATATGCACTTGATAAAGAAAATCTTGCTGCATTCATTGTGTCTGTTTCAGAGCGAGTAATTGGATTTAATTTCTGGTCTTAGTTCAGGTTCCTGTTTTTGAAAATTAGTAGATGAAAAGCTACTATAGAGCAGAGGGTTTTCAAAACAGTCATCCTGATTCCTTCCACAAACAAAGACTAAATTGCCAAGTAGGCCTACTGATGAAAGAAGAGTCACAGTTCTGTGATGGAAAAAGTGAGGCTCAGGCCAGTATTCTTCCTTGGGGCTAGAAAATGAGAATTAGCTCATGTCTCAGGAAGAGCATTGTGTAGGAGTTGCAAGTCATGCTGCTTTTTGTCTTGCCTCTAATGTGTGTCGCCTGGGGTTATGCCCACTTGGGGACCTCTTATTGCAGCCCACATTCTTCTAAAACAGTGAGCAGTCAAAAGGGCTGCAATTTTCTCTCATTGAAAACAACCTCACCTTCCAAAACCGAATTCCTTTATCTTTTTTGAAAACAAATAAGAGTTAGTACCTTGAACTTTAGTTGATGTGAATTAGCTGCCAATTAGTGATACTGGCACCTGAGACCTGTCTGTATGTAGTGGTGTAAATAAAGGATGAGAAGACATCTTCCTGGATGGATAACTTGTCTGATCTGCAAGCAAATCCATGTGTACCAGAAGAAATGCAGATGAAAGCACACTGAGAAGACTTGTAACAGTCAGGTAATTCAAATAATTTGAAAAGGAAAGGATTTGTTGTGATTCTGTGTATTAGAGTGCTTATTCCAGTCTATGGGGACATGCACACAAAAAACCCAAAGGCAAAGAGTTTAGTTATATGCAAATTCTTTAGTACTACTGAAAAGATAACCTGAGTTGCTCTCAAATGCTTAAATAATGTTTATGTCTACCATGAAGCACAGAAAAGTGTAAATTAAGTAATGAGTATGCCTTCAGTTTAATCTGAATATGAATTTTCTATCCAGCTTAAAAGCTATTCAAGTTGCTAAGAGAAGCTAAAATATATGTCACTGGGAAAAGCCTGTGCTTTAATCATTTATAAGGCTTTAAACACATTTTCTTTTAGTTCATTCTGCAGCAACTTCTGAAGCCAACTCTTAAGGGAACCTGAGCCAAAATTTTTTACCTAGAAGCAAGTTTTAGTGAAGGTGCAGAGCAGAACAGGACTCCAGAACCAATGCAAATGTTTTTTAAATGCTTAGGTTTGTCTAATGTTCAGTAATCAGAGCTAGAGTAAGGACACACTATGAATAAAAATTATATGGCCAAGGAAGAACACTTCACCTCTCTTTGCCTACCAGTTTGGTTTGAGTTTTATACAAATTCACACCTATTCATACTCAAAAATGTCAATGAATATTTGAGTAATTTTTATCACTATGAAATCCATGTACAATTGAGGCCTTCATTTGTTAAAGTGATCCCAAGAAAATCCCAAAAAAATAGTTCCTGGAAATGTAAACAAACACCTGAAATAAGAAAAGCATTTCTTTTTCCCAGTACTATTTAACATTTGTTTGGAATAAATAATTTTTAATTGCCATTCTCTTCTTTACTGCCCCAAAACAATGTATTTTGTCTTTGAGAATTTATACATGTAAGTATCAAAATAGCAATTTAGGAACTTTTAGTAAATTCATACTGCATAAGTGTCAGGGTAAAACTGAGTCCCTTCAAGGCAGAGCTATTTCAAAGACAGCCATAAAAGTTTTGACAGTATGTGATGCTGTCAGTTGCGATGGGAAAGAAATATCTAGGAAGGTAGACCAGAAATGAGTGATATCCAGGACAGGATACATAATTTCAGTCTGGTAAAGTTTTTGTAGAATTAAAATCTTGATATTTTAGATTTAAGAAAGAATTAAGATTGCTTCCAAATTTCCTAACTATTCTTTTTTTTTTTTTTTTCTTTTCTTGTGTGTTAGAACACCTTTTCTGTGACACTTCGGCTTTAAGATTTACATTTTTAATGTTTCCTCTCTTTTCCCTCATACTGACACAGAGCAGTCTTGATGTGGAAGAAGTGACTTAAGGTCATCCAGTGAGAGAAAAAAAAGTTAATTCATGGGGAAAATGAAGAAGGGACTGGAGAATTATTGAAGGTAAAATTTTGAATTATCTTAGTCACTTTCCACAGAAATAGATAAGTGATCTCTGTTGAAACTTTTCACAAATTTTTAGTCGAAAAGAAGACATCCAGCTTGAATACTAAAATGTTGCAAAGATAAACACCTGAAAGCAAAGCTCTACAATGGGAATTGTCAGGTAATTGTAAGCGTTGTGAATGACAAACACTAGAGTAATTAAAATGTGAATCCATAATTTCACTAAGAATACAGCACCTGGCAAAATTGTTCTGTGTAAAATCCTTAATCTCAAATTGAATAAAATATATCAATACTCTCATAAAGAAACAGCTGAGGTATTACTAAGCCCATTGTCCTTATAACACCTCTTAGGAATATTTTGTATGCAGACATCTGCATGGTGTTGGACACATTTTTAATTGCAGTCATAAAGAGATTAATGTTCTACAGATAGGAATATTTTTGAAGAGCTGAAAAGAAATCCTGTATTTGGCAACAATACTAGTTCTTGCTAGGGGTTACAGCTAGGAAAGAAAAAGTAAATTTCATGGTAGCATTTTTTCATAATGGATGAAAATATAAAGTGCTGGTGTCTTGAAGACTGACTCACATTAAAAGGCAATAAACCCTTGTCCTAACATTCAGATGCATTACCTGTACTGCATGAAAAGTTTAGTGTCTTCTTCATGCTCAAGGATATAAGTTTTCAAGCTGCTTTATTCTACAGTGAGGGTCTCTCCCAAAAGAGAAAAAATTGGAAGTGCTGGTCTTCCAGTGTGCTCCTGCATTGGCAGTCAGGAGGGGGAACTACAGAGAAAAATATACTCTGCTTTGGTCTAGCAGGTTCTGAGATATGCTGAGATTACGGAGGGGATGGGAACTGGCCTACAGCAATCTGTGTTATTCCCAGAAGATATGCTGGCAGCAACTTTGCTGTACTTGGGCATCTAGTCCAGTAATTATAACCTAAATCCCACTTCAAAGCACTGTAAATCTTAGCAGCAGAAACAGCAGGGTGTATAGGGAGTAAAAAGATAAAAGGATACCAAATCCACAGAACTAAAAGATGGTTAGAAGCATAGGTTGTGTTTTTTTCCCAAAGGATGAGACAGATGAGCAATATTTTCATTAGCCAGTCATGTAGCAGCCCAGAGGAACTCTTGAGGCCAGGAGAGCAAAGGCTTACAGAGCCTGTAAATAAATGAAATGCCGCTACAGGAGAAATGTTTCTTGAAAAGTTGAAATTTAAGTACTCTGAAAGCAAGTTTTTCCTTCGGCTCAGGGACTTGAGCCAGCTGCATAAACATTGCTGACAATAAAGAAAGAATATTGAATATTTTGCTGTCAGGTGTTTCCTGGCTTTTTAAAAACCAGAGCTTGATACTGAAAATGTTATGGGAGCTACTGTAGAAATATAACAGAAGAAAAAATTCCCTTCAAATTAAGTAGTCAGGCACAGTGGTAGCTTGGATCTGCTGGGAGTTCTACAAGGTGAAGAAGGAGAATGAGCAAGCAACATACTGAGCAGCTTCTTTACATAGCTGTTCCAAGGTTTAAAGATAAGAGGCCTCCATACATTCAGTCTTCAGATTTATATGGAGACCATGTTTCTGCTGCTTTTTTGTCTGCTCAGACCTGCCTTGCAAAAGGAATAAACCCGTGATTATGTTAAAGAAAGACAAACTTGTGGATGTCATATACGATTTTCAGCAGACAAACTGGGAGTAGGTGTCATGCTGCCTGTGAGCTGTAGAAAAAGGAAGCAAGGAGTTCTCAATGATTTTTGAGGGAATTACCCTGTTTCATCATTACTGTTTTCATGCAGTCCTGAATAAGAAAAAAGTTTGTCTGTAGGAAAGGAATGAGAACAGACTATAATTTACAGTTGAGGTATAAATATTTACCCTTCCAGCTCTGAGCCAATTACAGTGTTTAGACTTTTTTTTTAATTAGAAATTGCATCTTTCATGTAAAATTTAATTGAAGTCAGCTCCCTTAAAAGATAAGGGTGGGGAAATAGGCTACATAGAGAAATTAATGCAACCTTTTCTTTCATGTCTAAATGAAATATTTTGAGTTAACCCATATTGCAATTTTCTAGCTTCCCCCCCCCCCCCCCGGTTCCTGCAGAGAGCTGGTCTTACTTGAACAATTATCCTCTCATCAACCATTTAAAATTCTAATTTAACCTCAAAACCAAAACACATCATGTTATAATAGCCTTAAAATAAAAGTTTGTTTTATCTTTCTTAGTCCACGGCCCAAAGTTCATCACTTCTCCCATTGTGATACACTTCAAATACTGCCAACACCAAACAGAGATGGATCCAGCTTCACAGAGTGACAGTTTCATGTATAGATTTGAAGAAAGATGAGCTCTATTTTAAATAACATACAAAATGTTGTTTGCATTTTACTGAGACTTGGCTTAAAGGAGAACAGCTATTAGTTACACTAAAAAGTTTCTTTAAACCTCAACTTTTTTTTCTGTTCTGACCCTTACAAACACATTGGAATGACAAGAGTGTTCTAAAATGCTGAACTTCAGCTTGCTATTTTCAGCATGATGAAACAAAGTATTTTGGTGCTGTCAAAATGTCCTCCCCTTGTTATTTTTCTAAAAAATGTTTGTGGATTTTGACCTTAACTGCAACCAGCGTTAACCTTCTCATGTTCATATGTAAAACCTTACTATGCTAGTCACTGAACTCTTACCATAGCCTAGTTCATGACACCAGCAATAACATCATAAGAATAGAAAGAAAGAGCATCATATTTAAGGGGAAGATGAGAGATAATATGTCAGCTGGACAGAGCAAAGGCATTGAGATGTACGTTTATGGATATCCTTGAGACTGAAGCTGTCCTCCAAATTCTTCTTGTGTGTTGGAGAGCTGGCAGGTGTTACCAATATGATTGTTACCATGATTTAACCCTAGGCAGTAGTCAAGCCCCATGCAGTCTTTTGCTCACTCCCCTATCAGTAAGATCAGGGAGAGAATTGGAAGGGTAAAATCCAGGTAAGGTAAAATGCAGCAGGTCACTGTAATGTAACAGATTTGTATCAGGAGTTATTCAGTATTGTTGATTACTGACAGGGCACCTTATAGGAGATTTGACTTGAATATTTATCTAATGCAATCAGCTTTGCATCACTGTCATGTGTTTTAACTCTGACATGACTGATCTGCCATATCTGAAAAAATTCACCAATATTAAACTGCATCTCCAGAAATGTATGGGATAGATTCAAACATAGCATGATTCCACTGAAATGAATACACATACATCAGAGGATAATTTCACCTGCAAGTAGAATTCCCGTGAGCAACTTCTGAGTAATATCCTCCTGAATTTATAAGTAATGCATTTAGTTATCTTAATTGCAATAAATAAAAATGACTCCTATCAATAACAAGCAATATGCTGGAAAGCCTTTTCTTCTCATCTGAAAAGTAGTAGCAATACAGAAATCTTCAAAATTTTTCAAATCCCAGTACATTTCATGTATACTGAGGAGACCCTCAGTAAACAGATGCCCTCAGGAGGTTGAAACTGGTCCTTTTTTCCCCCTCCCTTTTTTTGGGTTATTGATAGGGACACTAGTAATATTGTCTAGTTAATGTACTAATTTGGCTTAATTCTAGTTTTTTGATGTTGGTCATGTGAAAAGGGACCATGGTTGGTGCATGCAAAAAAAAATGCAACAGTTGGATATTCATAGCTAGGACTAACTTTTTCACTACTGGTTTCTTGTTCTCCAGATTTTGAAAACAAGCTCATGAGGAGTATAGTGGAGCATAAATATAGGAATATGAAACAGAAAAAGCATCACAGTTCTACTGGTCTTTTTATTTTTTTCCTGGTGTGGTTTTGTACAGAGGTGCTTGACATCTCGAATCACTGTGTCACCTGCCTGGGGAAAAATTAGGATTACAATTGAAAATGAGATCTGAACAATGATGGTAGTGTATGACCATACCTTTTAGTTAAGCTGCATTCCTACAAACATGTGGCTGAGAAGGGAGGAAACAGGAACTAAAACTCACAGCCATGCTACTGAATAGGAGCATATTATTTTCCATTTTTCCTCTGTTTTGAAGTCAGATTGTGAGGATATTGTAAACCATAAGGAGAGTTTGAGACAATGCTGCAAGGTTTTTCTTTTTCCATCTTCTGACACACAACTACCAACCAGTGAATGGCAGAAACTTTCTGCTTAGCTGCTAGACTTGGCCACAAGTTTCTTGCTGGCAAGGGACAGGTCTCCAATGCATTTTGAGTGGCAGATAGTGGCCCCCAGCCAAAGACAGGATCTTCACACAGTAATGCTCTCCAACCTGTCACTTACTCAGTTATTCCTCTTTTGTTTTTTCACATCTCTTGCAAAACATTTCTTTATTGTGCCAGAAGTCTGTGCAATGCATTCCTGTTTCGAAAATGGCTGTCATGAGCTTAATAGGGCAGAAAGATCAGACTGAATGCAGAATAAATCTTCAGTGCCTACTGAATAGGAAATTTTCCTGGGAGTGACGCTACAGGGAAACACAGAAGTCAGTGGGAACAGCATATATTAGAGAAGTTGGATGGCAGTAAAATGCAAGAAAAAAATCTAAGGAGACGTGACCCTTTCTCTCTCCAGTAATAAATCAAGCAACCAATCACAAAGCCCTCTAAATTTAAAAAGTGCTAACTAATTTTGAAATCAAGTAGTCCATTTAGACTGAACATTGACAAAGCTGTAACCCACCTTTCTACCACCTGCAACCAACCATTATTTGGATTTATTTAGGCCATTATTGTAAACCAATTAAATAATCAATGAAAGAGAGTTAACTGACTTTAACTGCATGGCATAAATCCTTTTGCCACTTATTATGTCCTTAGCTTAATATTGCAAAAAACCACTAAATGCAGAAAGAAATAATATTCTTTATACCTTGCTAGACAGCCAATCAGTATAGGTGTATTGAAGTGTAATTTTTACTAGTAATAAGGGCAAAGATACAGTATGGGAGCTGATATGGACTAGGGATGGGTTTTCCTGTTTTGTGATACACAAGACTAGCCCTACCAGCCTTTTGTCCAGCCAGGTCTGTATTCTTATTGACTCACAGAATTATGAAAATTAAACTTTTCATAGGCTGCATTTAGAGGAATTGCATTGGAATTAGGGCTTTCTAAAATGAGATGGTGTTACTAGGGAATGCTTGATAGGGCACCAGACTATTTCTGGACTTTCCTTCTTTGTCTACTTGCAAGCAGTAAGTCCATTTTCTGCTAATGATGTCATAGAAAGAGGTTTCCAGGTGAAAAACAAACTCTGGATTATTTTGCATGAGAAGGCTGATTAATGGGAAGGAGATTATTAGGAAATCTTCCAGACAGCTATCAAGTCCTCTTTTCCTTAGTGCAAGAGTTTGTAGCACAATGCCAGTTTTTGATCACACCTGGTTTTGCTGTATCTCCAATTTAGGGCCATCAAGAGTTCTGTAGAGCTTCTGGTGTCTGCTGTCTAGTGTGTAGAGAAAGATGCAACTGAGCTGTGTGTGTTCATTTAAGCCATCTTTTTTTCTGGCTAAGTAGTCCAGCTTCTCAATGTTACATAGATGGTCAATAGAAAGGGTAAATATTTACTGAAGGTCAGCCTAAACAGGAGCCAATTTTATGTATTTGAAATTGCTCTCTGGAGATCTTAGTTTTTTCTACTGAATAGACATATGAGCAAAAGATTTAACCAAGAGAGCTGGTGACCAAAAGATGGTTGGTGTTACTATGCAGAGCCCTGCTTTGTGGGCATGTGTGTAGATAAATATTCATTTCCACTGAAGACTCAGCATGGGATTCTATTCTATTCTATTCTATTCTTTCAGCCCTGCTTGTTATGTCTGTGTCACATGTGCTGACATGAAGTCTCCTTTGTGATCTACCAAGTGCTCTTCCACGTAAGAAGAGATAGCACCTAATAAACAGCTTGCTAGGGTTTTTCATACTATTCAGTGTCCACCTGCATCTGAGGAAAGGGGAAAAAAAGAAACCACAAGCAAATAGGCAGTTAAAGTTCTTATAAGGCTCACAGTATGTGTGTGTGTGTGTGTGTGTGTGTGTGTGTTGTGTGTGTGTTGACGTCATACATGGTTAACTTTCTTATGAACCTATTAAGCTATAGCTTTCACCCCAATTGTGCACTGTAGGATGCAACTCATCCCCAGGGCATCATGCTGTGAGACACAAGAGCCAGAAGGAACAGTTTTGTCACCAGTGGTGCACTCTGACTTGGTTGGAGTTTTTTTCTGTAGAATAATATAAAGGTGCTCAGTGGACCACGTCATACATGGTTAACTTTCTTATGAACCTATTAAGCTATAGCTTTCACCCCAATTGTGCACTGTAGGATGCAACTCATCCCCAGGGCATCATGCTGTGAGACACAAGAGCCAGAAGGAACAGTTTTGTCACCAGTGGTGCACTCTGACTTGGTTGGAGTTTTTTTCTGTAGAATAATATAAAGGTGCTCAGTGGACCTTTTGTGAAGAACACTTCAAGGTATGTTAACTGAAAACTGAAATTAAAGAGAGTGCACCCTGAATTTGTGTGAAAGGGATTCTGAGGTCAAGGCTGAGTAATGAAAAAAAGGCTTCTTCCGGGTCAGTAACACGACAGGCCAGTACTCTGGAGACCTGTGCTTTTTTATATGCAGCAACTGAAACAGACATTTGGTAGAAATTAATTTTTCATCTCCCATTAAAGGAATGAAGATCTTTCACCCAGAAAGCTCTTTATGCCTGGGTAATGATTTTGTAAATGTACCTATTAAGCCACTATGCGCCATATCAACAAGCTTCTGTCATTCTGTAGCTTAATAATGTACACTATTTCAGATTTACTGCTTTTTGGGGTAAGTGGGCTCAGTTGTAGACAAATATTCTCTTCTGATTTAGAGGGGTTAATGTTAACATGCATAACCACACTTGGTAGGGTAAAATAATTAATTTCTTTTTTTGCACATATAATAATGCTGATGCTTATTACACATCAAATAATTTTGTAATGAAGGGCTTATTTATCATTTGTGTGGATACAAAAGTTTTGGAAACAAATTTCAATCTTCCAGGCATTATTTTGGCCTTATATTCATTACAGCAACCACGTTTCATGTACAGCTTATGAAAAAAAATGTGTTCAGCAAAGAATAAAGCCACTTTTATAGAATTAATGCACTAGAAATGCTAATGAAGGGAATGTTTACCTTTTACTTTGTAAAAGTGAACAACAAAAACTTCTGTTAGGAGAATGTTCAAATCGTTTAATATTATTTAATCTTAATAACTTGGTATTGTTATAGTCCTCTTTCTTTTTGTGGGACATGGAATTGTGTTCCAAAAATAATTCTGAATTTAGAAATATTTTATATCATTTTTATTTGAATCTGACTTACTTTGTACTTGAGTTTTAGATATATATCTAGCAATAGACACAAAGCTCTTTTTTTGGAATTGATTGGAATTGAATTGATTTGGAATTGAAACCTTCAACTCCCTTTTAGGCCGATCACAACAACCATTAATTATATGGTTACCTTAAAGCCATAAAAATTAGCCCTTAGTTCCAAAGTTGACTTTGATATGGTACAGTCCTTTTGAAATACATGAGTATTGAAACCAGGACAAACTTACTGTATTTAAATTTTTGGCTAACAATTCTTTTTCTTTTCTTCCTTCAAATATGAGTTAAGTAAATTCATATGATTAGAATGGTAGCATCTGGTCATGGTAGATGAAGCACTGCATATAAAATGGGAAAGATTTATGCCTTAATTTCATGGGATTGAGGTTCTTCAATTGTTTCTTAGCCTCCTTGGAGATAGATAGTTAATTTCTCTTCAAAGTGAATCTTTTAGCTGACTGCTGGCTTTGACATGCACACAAAAGACCCCAAAATCCCCAAACCCCCAAAAGAATCCTCTTTATGGGAGATAAGAAAAAGTGTGCATTATTTTTAATAAATATGTCATTGTATTTTTGAAAAAGAGATGTTTAATGAGGCAAAAAGAAGAGGAAATTCCTCAAATAAGTAGTTATAGTGGGGAACAGGAGTGAAAAAAGATGGCAATCATCCCCAGTACTGCTAAGTTTTCAGGCTGACAGTACAGGCAAAAGCAGAAAGTAGTTGGTTTTACCAGAAAACATTGAATTAAGCCAAGCCAGTAGATAACTGAAAATGCTTTTATAACACAAGTAACTAGCTGCTTAATTCCTTTTCTCTACAAATATAATTTAGCCCACATACCTAGTAATTTTTTTTTAAATGAAATGAACATTCCTAGTTTGGCTGTAATTGCATCTCCTAGCTTTAAACATGAGAACAAAATTCACATATTTAGAGGAGATTTCTCAGTAGTCACAACATAAACGGGCTCCAGACTTTTTTTGGACTAGAATGAAAGAAGACTAAAATTTTTTTTTTTTCTTGTGGAGAAATTACTCTGTATTTGTTCAGGATAGTAGCTCCCTCATTTTCTCCTCAAACCTCTGTTGTTGTCTCTGATGGGTGGATCACTGGGAATGCTTACTCTCAGCCAATACAGTATTCATGCAGTCCTAAAGACACAGAAGACTAACAGTAAGCAAGGTGTTATGGTTTTCCTCGTGGCTTTGTTATTTGTTTTCATTAATGTTAAACCATCCAGCCTCTTAATGGCATTGTACCTAAGCCGTATTCAAGCATGTGCATCAAGTGGCTCACAATTCTTTTAGGATTCTGAGCAGAGATTATGAAACATAACAAAATGAAAATAATTTGTCAAATCAATGACTTCAAAATTAGATCAAGAAATGGTTTGAAGCAATCTATTCCTAATATAATATGAAATTAATTATGAGGTTCCTTGCTTAATGTATATGTTTTCAAATTTTAAGAATAAATAATATTTGCAGATAACTGCACATGAGGAAAAAAATCTGTGAAATGTTAGAGCATGTATTTTACTTAGCCTGGCTTTTATGAGAAATTTGTGTGTGTGTGTGTGTGTGAGAAAAAATGCTTTTCAGAGTTTCTGGTAATTTATATAAAATCTCAGTTTATATGGGGAATATTTAATTATTTTTCCTGTATACAAAAGCTTAAAGTAATATAACCATAGAATCATAGAATCAATCGG
>NW_008692145.1:0-13890 GCF_000695815.1 Acanthisitta chloris
CCTCCCTGCCCTCCCTTCCCTGCCTTCCCTCCCTCCCTTCCCTCCCACTGATCCCGGGCGCTCCCTCTGCACATCTCCTCGTCCCGTCCGCGGCTGCAGTAAACCAGGAGGACTCGCTGGAGTGTTAATGAACCCACGTTTCACTCTAGCAAGTCACGTTTTTAAGTTGCGAGATTAATTAGTGATTGATTGGTGACCTGATGGTGAGCTTAATTCACTGATTAAGCGAGCTTAAACTTTCAGCACATAGGGAAACTGGCTGTGACAGAGGGAACAACTCCCTTTTGCTCTAGGGTACCACTAGGATTCGGCAAAAAAAAGTCTTTCAAACCCCCCCAGTATTTGTTCCAGGGAGACACTTCCAGTTGGGATGGCCAGAGGATCTTTGACAGTGTTGGTGTTGGAAAATCCCAGGAGCTCAGTGCTGGTTTTATCTCTGGGCTGGAGGTTCAAGGTTGGAGGGGCCATGCCCAGGCTCGTCTGCCTTTCCCTCACTGTTTGCACAGAAAAGCAGACATTTGCTCTGAAATCAAACATTGCCCAATATTTGCATTCCAGGTGGAACCTTGAGCTGTCAAAAACCCCATCAATACATGTCCAGAGAATGCAAAGCCAATTGGAGCCTGCAGGATCCGTGCTCGTGCCTTTCAGAGTTCAGCAAATGCTATAAATCTTCCTGCAGAAATACTATTTCCATACAAAACATTTACCCTCTCCATGAGAGTTTAACTAGGTGTCATGGTAACTAGAGCAGACAAGTTGCAAAGGGAACAAAAGAGCTCCCTTCCTCTCCCCTGACTATCCACTGTCAAAAGCATCACTGACTCAGGGACTTCTACAGGAGTTTTAATTGAGTTTGAAGTATATGGTGACTCCAAGACTACAGGAGTGAATCCTTGTGAGGAGTGATATCTATGACAAAAGCATTAAGAGGAGGAGCCTTTTGTGTAGGGTCTCTGCAAAACCCTAGTAAGAAACCACACAAACAAGCAATGGGCATTACAGCCTTTTCCTTCTTGCTCTAGAGGCATAGGCTGTGGAACAACCTGGATCATCAAATACATCATGTCTTCATGGAAGACACAAGGAAATAATATCTTCCTGGAGCTTGATATTAAAATACAACATCCCAAGCAATAATTTTTTTCTGAACCACTGGTATTTATTATTGTTAGGAGATGCAGTGACAGGACAAGGGGGAATGGTACAAATCGAAAAAGGGAAATGTAGATTAGATCTTAGGCAGAAGTTTTCCCTGTGAGGGTGGTGAGACACTGGCCCAGGTTGCCCAGGGAGGCTGTGGCTGCCCCAACCCTGGCAGTGTTCACAGCCAGGGTGGGTGAGCCTTTGACCAACCTGCTGTGGTGGGAGGTGTCCCTGCCCAGGGCAGGAGTTGGTGCTGGATGATCTCTAAGCTCCATTCCAACCCCTAAACATACTCTGAAATCATGAAACCCTAGCAGAGAGCTGTTTACCCACTGCTTCATGGTGCCAAAGCACCCTCTTCTGTGTAGAATCTGTCCTGATGAATAAGTCTGTTAACTTTTAAAGCTACGTTTGGTTTTTTTGAATCGCTTAACTTCCAACTGCTTTCATCTCCTCAAGGTTAAAGTTTTATGGTTCGTGTATTTCTGTACTAAGGGAAACTTTGGCCATGGAGAACTGTTCCTCTGGGCTCCTCATGCTCCAGAATCTCCTGCTCAGGAGTGGTGAGCTGGGGCCTGGTGACACACAAACACCAGCATGTGCCATCTGCCCATCCCACTCTGTCTGCCTCCAGTTCTCCAGATCACCCCATCATCTTTAGAACATCAAACCCCCACAGAGCAGCTTCTCAGACTGCAAAATAACCTTGGAAATCACTCCATTTTTCTCCTGGGCAGCCCAGGGAAGCCCTCCAGCCTTGCCTCCTGCTCGTCAGCTCTCACACAGCCCTGCTGCACCCTGGTTCCTCCAGCAAACTGCTCCGTAGGCTGCACGTGATGGTGTTATCATCCCTCTCTAGCAACAAACCCCTCATGCAGTGGCTCTCCCTGGTTCTTCTATCTTCTCCAGGCTTCCAGCTCTGCTTTATAAAGACACCCTCGGATTTCCCCCAGCTCTCAGCTGATTTAAACCAGCTGGAAATAAACACCACATGGCTCCTAGCCCTGTGCAAGGAGCTTCCTCTTTCAGGTGTCCTCCTGACACCTCCCTGCTCAGTGCCTCAGTTCCACTCAGTGTGGAAGCTGAGCAAGCTATGGAGAAAGTAGTCAGAAACATGTTCTTGTCTCTCTTTGCTCTTCTTTCCCTTTCAACTTGCAGTCCACTGAGATTTGGACCTGCATTTGCAAGATGTTTTGTGAAGTCTGGAGATGGAGAAGATGGGAACTGCCTAGTTCCCATCTGTGAGATCTATCTGTGTGTCAGAGCTGGGACAGAACTGCCTCCCTGTCCAGGGAGCTTGTCTGGTCACCCAGACATGCTGGGCTTAGGAGGTCTAGTGTCAGACACACAGAGGTCTAGATGTGGCAGCTCTGACTGCTTTAAAAACCCCATCAGACTAACTAACAGAAAGGCCTATCCGAGGGTTTGAAATGCATTTCATTTCAGTCACACCATTCAGTGCTTGGCAAAACCAACAAAAAGGGCCATAAAATCAGCTCCTTTGCTCCCCTCCCCTCCAAAGGCTTCTGTCAAGGCGGAGACAAATGCCAAGTGAAAATGAAGTGGGTGGAGGAAGAAGGCATAATAAAAAATGAAAGTTGCAATGAATCAGAGTCCTTAGGTAATCAAAACACTTAAGCCATAAAGATACCCAGAAGAAATAAGCCCTCTCCATATCTCAGCACCATGTATGTCACAATTATATTGCTATTAAGAGTGTTCTGCACAAATATCTGCACAGAATTGCTACACTCCTAACAAATGTCATGGCCCAATATTGTCTCCCAGAGTCAAAAACTAATTAGATGATAAAATTTTCAGAGCTTCGTTGTGTGTTTGAAGGCTTAGTTAAATAATTGCGGGACCCCAGTGTGTTTTCTTACATTGCTTTCATCTAGTCTTTCACCTCTTTACTTCCTCCAGGCTAATGCATGGAAATTAAACGTACAACAAGTCTCAGATTCAGAGGAGTCTCTTTACAAGCAAGCAAATATATGGGGGAATTAAACTGCACCATCAGCTTAGTGTCTAACTCAGAAAATCTACCTTCCTAGACATTCATTTTCATCCCAAAGCTTTGTGAGCCTGCTTTGTGATGCTCTGTGGGATGGGGGGGGAGGGAGTGGATTAAAACACAATGTTTGAGTCAGCCTTGCTCTCTGTGGTGATTTGCAGCAGTGCAGTAACTCACGGAGCTGCATTGGCTGGTCACAGCTCCTGCAGCTGGGCTGGAGGCAATCCCTGCCTGGCAGCCAGGGAGAAGCCCAGGTAACAAAAGTGCTGAAGGACAGGCTCATTCCTCTTGCCTCGTTTGTGTGGTTGGGAGCTGCTGTCCCTTCGAGTCTTCCTGGCTTCAAGCAGTGAGGAATATTTGCAAAGTCACCTTGAGCTACTGCTGAGCTCCCAAAATTTGGCCATGCACTTTGTGTTCTGCTGACAATCCAAATCCATGTCAGGGTCCTGAACAGCTTTCCACTGCAGCCAACAATGCTCTCAACAACTAACTCCTGGTGATGGGAGGAAATCATACAGCATTGTTTAGACACACTAGAGCCATTTATTTGGTTACCCAGTGTTGTGGTTTAACCCCAGCCAGCAGCCAAGAACCAGCAGCCACTCACTCACTCCCCCACCAATGGGATGGGGGAGTGAATCAGAAGGGTAAAAGCTACAAAAACTCATGGGTTGAGATAAAGACAGTTTAATAGAGAAAGCAAAAGCTGCACACACAAGCAAAGCAAAACAAAGAATTAATTCACTGCTTCCCAAAGACAGGAGATGTTCAGCCATCTCCAGGAGAGCAGGGCCCATCACGTGTAATGGTTCCTTGGGAAGACAAACGCCATCACTCCAGATGTCCCCCCTTCCTCCTTCTTCCTCCCACCTTATATACTGAGCATGATGTCATATGGTATGGAATATCCCTTTGGTCAGTTTGGGTCACCTGTCCCAGCTGTGTCTCCTCCCAGTCTCCCATGCATCCCCAACTCCCTTGACAGCGGGGCAGTACAGAAAGCAGCAAAGGCCTTGACTCTGTGTAAGCTCTGCTCAGCAAGAACAAAAACATCTCTGCATTATCAACTCTGTGTTCTGCACAAAACCCAAACATAGCCCCATACTAGCCACTGTGAAGAAAGTTAACTCTACTTCAGCTCAAACCAGCACACCCAGCCACAGAGTGACAACAGATTTGCCACAAATAGTACTACACAGGTATAACTAGAAGGATACAGTCCACAGTTGGGAAACAAGCAGTTGTTGGAGATTTTCTTCCATGCATGTTACTTCTTAGCACTTCTCTATTGCATTTGCAAAAGCTACAGAATTGATGTGAGTGGAAGGTCTGCAGGGGAGGTCAGGGCAGTTTCTCATGAGAAGATGCCATTTGTTACAACAGTTATATTTTTTCTTTCCATTTCAGGATCTGCTAAATCTTCCCCCGAATGGAAAATCTGGTGTGTTTGCATCTCTCATGGGCTGGTGCTGGGTTTGTGCTGTGGGAGCACAGAAGGGTTGGGACAGCTCACTTTGCATGTTTTGCAGAAGCAACTCCAGCTTACCCAGGAAGGTTTGCATCAGGTATTGGCAGCTGGCAATCTTGGCATGATCCACCTGCATCACTGCCATGTTCTTCCTCTCGACTGTCCAGTTCTGACTTGCAATCCTAGGGCACAGACAGTCATTGCACCAAGGAAAAACATGTAGCATTAAAAGGTAACAGACTTACTCACCAGGACAGATTCTACAAAGAGGGTGCTTTGGCAACATGAAGCAGTGGGTACATAGCTCTCTGCTAAGGTTTCATAATTTCATAGGATGTTAAGGGGCTGAAATGGAGTTTAGAGATCATCCAGTGCAAATCCCTTGCCCTGGGTAGGGACATCTCTCACCACAGCAGGTTGTTGAAGGTTTTAGCCAACCTGGAATGAAACACTGCCAGGGTTGGGGCAGCCACAGCCTCCCTGGGCAACCTGTGCCAGTGTCTCACCACTCTCACAGGGAAAACTTCTGCCTAAGCTCTAATCTCAATTTCCCTCCTTCAATTTCTCCCCATTGCTCCTTGTCCTGTCCCTGCAGCTCCTAACACAGATCCCTCTGCAGCTTCCCTGGAGCCCCTTCAGCTCCTGGCAGGTTGCTCTGAGGTCTCCACACAACCTTCTCTTCTCCAGGCTGAACAGC
Organism: Acanthisitta chloris; assembly: GCF_000695815.1. Classification (NCBI taxonomy): domain Eukaryota; kingdom Metazoa; phylum Chordata; class Aves; order Passeriformes; family Acanthisittidae; genus Acanthisitta; species Acanthisitta chloris. Next base: position 5,326 of record NW_008692145.1, read on the forward strand.
ATTAACTCCCGCATAGGGGAGATGCTCCAGTCCTCTTATCAACTTTGTGGCCTCCTCTGGACTTGCTCCAGCAGTTCCATGTCCTTCCGATGTTGGGGACACCAGAACTGTGTGCAAGACTCCACATAGGTCTCACCAGAGCAGAGTAGAGGGGGAGAATCCCCTCCCTCACCTGCTGCCACACTCCTAGGGATGCAGCCCAAGATTCCTGAGCTTTCAGGAGAGAAGATGATCCTTCAGTGTCCCATCACTACAGGTCCTAACAAACTAACTCCTAACAAGGTTAGGCGAGTTCCAGTGGTTATACAGAGTTATTTATTTGGCAATGCCTTTTGCCTGCCAAACTTGGATGGGAACCTTGGTGTTGCAAATGAGAAAGGGGGAGGCAATGTGCTAACCCCCCTGTATGAACAGTGCTCTGCCTTGCTGCAGCAGGCTCTTAGTGCTGCAGCACAGCCACTGCCGTGACAGAATGAAAATGCCAAACCTATTAAATGGTGTCCAAGCTTCTGGAAAATGACTTTGATCCCACAGGGTATAATTTGACTTGCAGCAGAGCTGAGAGCAATAGACTCTGCTGCTGCCAGCACAGCCCAAAGGTACATGGTGATTCAAAGTTACCTTTACAATCCAAGCTCAAGCTCAGTTTTATTCCATACAATTTACAGAGATGACATCTTAAAATCCAGGTGGATGTTTAGGCTAGCCCTTTATGCTGCTGAGGCCTTCAGTGCTGCAGCCAAGGGGATCTGTAACTTGCTTGGCCTCATTGAGCTACAGCTGACACCCAGGGGTCACTCAGGAAGTGACAAAGTACAAATAAATGTACCACTTGCAAGAAAAGCCATAATAAGTCTTTCTAGCTACTAAGATTGCTCACAAGCAGAAGCCAAACTGGGTGGGAAATGAGCCAGTTACCCCTACAGCCAAAGGCTGTTCATGGGGACTTGGCTGAAGGAGGGTCACCACTGCACATCCAAGAGAGTGCTGCTGTAAACCGAACCCTGTGGGCATCATCTCTGATAAAAACGGGGTTTTTTGCTAATAAAAGCCAGTGGTTTTCACCAGAATCCAGCAAGGAAACGTGAAGGGACCACTGGAGCAGCAGGCAGGTATCTCCACCCTCGCTAATTGTGGTACCCAGAGCTCAGCTGGAACAGGGAACAGCTCTGCAGTGTAAGGGTGGTGGGCCAGAGGGGCACAGAGGGTTTGATTCCAGTTAGGAACACCATATTTTTTCAAAGCAGAACACAAGTGTTTTCAGGTGGAACTTACCTCTTAGAGGCCAGTCTGAATTCCTGCAGAGGGGATTGCCAAAAACAAAGAACAAGAAACAAATGGTTAGTGTGATTTCAGAAGGGGCAGCTGGCCAGGAATAGGCACACCCATGCCCAAAAGCAGAACGCTGCTGCTCACCTTGAGGAAGAGGAATGCATCTGTATGCTCTCTCATCTTCTGCAGAGCCTGAAGGTTCTGCTCAGCCTCCTCTCTCCTCTGCTCAATTTCCTTCTTGACTTTGCTAATGTCTGCCAGTTGTTTCTGCTCCTGAGCTTGAATGTCACTCAATATCTTCTTCTCTTTCTGAATCACGTCTGCCTTCAAGTCTTCAAACAGCTTTTGCAGCTGAGCAGTCAGTGTTTTTGTGTTGGTCTAAGTGAATAGATAAGGAAATGGGGCACTCAGGAACTCCACACACAGCTTGGTGCCTCTGTTTAGCAGTTAGGATTGTATCTACACTTTGCACTGGCTTTAGAAGGAAGCAGACAATAAGCTTAGAATATCTGAATAAACAGAGGCTTATGAAAATTAATCCTGATACAGTACCTAAATCAGATAAAATCCAGCTACCAGTGTGAGAACTCTATCAGCACACACTGGAAAAACTCCACTTGTAGATGCAAATTGGTTTCCTTTGATTTGACATGGAGACAACTTTAAAAACACCTAATGACAAATACAATCTGTGGCCTGCCAGTCATGCAAGCTGCTCTGTGCAGCCACAATACAGGGTGGAATCTCCCAGCAGGTTCCTCCTGGGGAGCTGTGTTGGGAGGCTGGGAGGAAGTTTGGCTTCTGGCAGTTTCTTACACCACTAGTTTCCTTACTTTGGGCTATTATCTCTTTCTATTCATCTGCTTCTAACAGTACAGTTGCCATCACATACTGCTAGGAAACTGTGAAGGAAAGATGCTCTGAACTAGCAGTGATCTGGGTACCAACCTTGAGCTGATTTTCACTTTGCCCAAGCTCTTCTAGCCTGGTTAGTAGAGAACTTTGATGCTGCAGCAGCTGTCCCATGGTAGTCACGAGTTTGCCCTAGCAGAAAGAAAGACAGCAGTGAACTCCACAGCAGGGAAGCAGCACAGGCAGCTTTACACTACCCTGGCACTCTGTGGAGCTGGTGAAACAGCACAGTCACATCCTACCTGCCTGCTTTGACCAGGGAGTCTTCTAAGCACCTGTGCTCACTTGCCTCCTGGTAGAGATACAGAAACTGTTGCATTTTTATATGTCTAACTTTTGTGGTAGGTTAATTGATAATTTTCCCTTCTAGGTAAGTAAACCAGAGTACTGACTGCCATGTCCAGTTTTAACCTGAACACCTATAGGGATGGTGACTCCACCACCTCTCTGGGCAGCACATTCCAATGTTTAATCACCCTTTCCATGTAGAAATTCCTCCTAATGTCCAGCCTGAACCTCCCCTGGCACAGTTTGAGATGATGCCCTCTTGTCCTGTCGATATTTGTCTGGGAGAAGAGGCCAAACCCCACCGTGCTCCAATCGTGCTGCAACAAGGAAGTCCAAGGGAAGGGCCTCAAGTGGGAAGACCCGTTTCTCCACCCAAATTCTGTAGTGGTGGTGTCCCTGAGGTTCTGTGCAGGAAGAGATTTTCTAATACCTGCACGAATACTTCTTAATCTCTGCCAGGAACACTCCAGGGAGGGGCAGTTAGCAGTTCCTGGGGCTGCAGTGTGGGACAGTGGAGCCTTGGAGTCACCTCTTGCTTGCTCTCCTGTGCCAACACACTCTGAAGGATCTAGGAACAAACACTCAGGGAGGAGCAGTTAGCAGTTCCCTGGATCACCTCTTGCTTGCTCTCCCAAGCCAACACAAACTGAAGGATTTACCCACCCTTGTCCTGGTCAGCCCCAAACACTTTGCTCTGCTCTTCTCCCTAAGAGAGAAGCAAGTTCCAGCACAGTGCACCAGTCCGTGCTGGGGCAGAGCTGAAATCCCTGGAGCTGCTCCCTGCCTGCCCTTGCCCCCCATCCCCACTCCCAGGTGAAAGCCCCTCCTGTGGCTTCTCCTCTCCTCCAGGTCAGGAGCCTGGAGCAAACCCTGCAGGGGTTGTGAGGAGAGCAGAGCCCCTTACCAGCTGCTCATCCTGTGCCTCCCTCACGGTGATGATGTTGTGGCCCTTGTGGGAGCCTGTGATGAAGCACAAGGTGCAGATGTTCTGCCCCTCGTCCCGGCAGTAGCACTCCAGCAGTCTGCCATGCTCTGGGCACCTCCTCTCCTCTGCTGCTCCACCTGTGCCCACCTCCACCAGCACATGGTCCTGCTGGGAAGCCTTGGCATTGTGTTTGCTCAGATGGGCCTGGCACAAGGATGCGTTGCACCCCAGGCAGGTTTTCACCGCCGGCTGCGACCCATCGAGGCAATAGTCACAGGGAACCTCTTCTGTCTTCGCCTCTTTGGAGCCCTCGCCCTGTTGTCCTTTGGAAGTGGTGCTCAGAAATGTCTCCACGATGCTGCACAGCTGGAAATTCTTCTGCAGCTCCAGGATGGGCCCCAAGTGGAGCTTGCACATGGGGCAGCTGTAAGGAGCCTTGGCTTGTTGCTGGGCTCCCAGAGTCTTCTGGATGCATTGCTTGCAGAAGCTGTGGCCACAGCTCAGCGACACTGGGTTCCTGTACAGGCACAGGCAGATGGGACAGCTGAGTTCATCCTCCAGCCTGGCGCTCCCTCCAGAGTTTTCCCTAGCTTTCTCCATGGCTGAGCAATGCTGCCTTAGCCAGTCTGCGGGAAACGAAAAGGAAGCAGGAAACAAAACTGGAGTGACGATGTGGAGACGCAGCCCAGAGGTTGTACATCCTTGCTCTCCACCCTGTGTTGGGCAGAGACACGTTCCCTATCCTGGCTCCGCCTTCAAAGTGCTCTTTGTAGGCTGTAGCAGTTACAGACAGATGTTTTCCCTTGGTCTCAGGCAGGAACACTCTGGTGTGAGCAGCCTGGTGGGAACAGGAGGTGCTGAGGAAGGCAAGAGATGGACAATTCACTCTGGTCTCCAAGAAAAACTCTCCATTCCATGACAGGGACACAAATTGAAAGAGGGAAATTTAGGTTAGATCTGAGGCAGAAGTTTTCCCTGTGAGGGTGGTGAGACACTGGCACAGGTTGCCCAGGGAGGCTGTGGTTCCCCCAACCCTGGCAGTGTTCACAGCCAGGTTGGATGAGCCTTGAGCAACCTGCTCTGGTGGGAGGTGTCCCTGCCCAGGGCAGGAGTTGGTGCTGGATCATCTCTAAGCTCCATTGCAACCCCTAAAATTCTATGAAATTAAAGTGTGAGCCTGGCAGGGGTAAGTCAGGAATACCCTCTGCTTTGCCTCTGGCTCCACAACAGTCACAGATGTTCTGCTGAGAGGTAAAATAGGGAGAATGTTGTGAGAATTTCTGATTGCTAACGGACATGTGAGCAATCCAGCCTTGCTAGCAGGGCCTGAGCAAGCTGCAAGCCAAGCTGTTCAAGGACACAGCTGCAGCTGGAATGTGGGAAAGGAGGTAGCAAGATAAGCAGCTCCTGGCTGTGGGATGCAGGAGCTGAAGATGGCTAGAGGTGGAGAACAATGATTGGGGCACTTTGATTGGTATGTTAATAACCAATTATGTTGTGTGTAAGGTGGGCTAGTGATAGTAGTTAACCAATGATAAGTGGATGCTTATAACAGGTGTGTATACAAGTCACTTTTGTAAATAATGAAGTTGAAGCTTGCTTTATCACTCACACTGAGTTGGCTGCTTGCTTCCCTGCACAGCCTACCCCTGCAGAAGAACCCAGAGGAAAGTTTTCCTGGGGCTCCTTGAAGCTGTTCTCTTACCTGCAGCCAGCTGACAGGAAAGTGAGGGCTGGTAAAAGCACTCAGCAAGGCTCTCTAGGATAGGAATATCTCTGTCAAGAGCTCTGCTTACTTCACTTTGTGCCTGTACCACCCAAGACCAGGCAGAGCCTGGGAGACCCAACTTTACCTGCATGATTTCCCATATAATTCTGGTGCATAAAATGCAGAAGCAAAAACACTTTCTTCCAGGACTGAATACGAATTTCTTTTAGCATATGCAAACCTGTAGCATCCCGCAAGGTCTTTCACTGTCCCTGCTGGGGTGAAGAGCTCCTGCTTGGACTTCTTCATGCAAATCCCTTGACTCTGTCTGAAGGCAGCAGAGCCACAAGCAGCAGGCAGGAATATCATCCCTTCCTCCCCAAGCTGTTTGGACAATCAAGAACTTACCAATCCAGGCCCCATAGGGCATAGACTAAAGGCACAGGAATTTTCCTCATGCTTACTCCCTTTGATGTGTGATTCTTCCATAGGTGAGGAGAACATTAAAATTAAGGCAAGAATTAGGTAAGTGATCAATCAGATCAGTGTTGCTGCTACTTAGTTCTGTAGCAGTTGATGTTGTGCTGTCAACTTTCAGGTAAACTAAACTGCCATTGAGTTTTGCAAATGCAATGACTTTAATAACATGAAGCCAACGCAGCATTCGATACAGTCAAGCAAAAACAAGCAACTTAATGGTACTTCCATCGTGATTAACAAAAGAAATTAGAGTAGCTCTGGAAGGAAGAGGCAGTGTACTGTACCCCACAGAGGCCAAGAGAGCAGCCACTGCCCAATTGCTGCTATGTTGGCCTAGCACAGCCTCCAGGCACCAATTCCTAAGCCTGGAAATCACCCCCATTCCCAAACCTGGAAACACAAAACACCACCTTGTCCCCCCATCACCACAGGAGCTTCAGAGCCAGCAGACACACTGATGGTAGCATGGATGGGACACTTTGAAGGGATGCTTACTGCCTCTGTAAGCATGAGGCTCTTAGCAGGAGCTCCAGCTTTGACAAACATGTTAAAAAAAGTGTTTCTTTTGCCCTTTAGTCCGCACCAGACACTGGGAGTTGTTGGACCTAGGAACACAGAGAGTTCATCATCAGGCATTTGCAGATAGCATTCAAACTGGGCACAAAAGCTTCCAAGCTTCCAGCAACTTGCATTGCTGCTGTCCACCTCCCAGCAGAGACAGCCCTCCAAGGAGCTCTGCACGCCTGGGATGGCACTGTGCATAGCTGTGTCCTGTCCTGGTTTTGGCTGGGAGAGAATTCATTCTCTCTTCTGCAGCTGGTACAGTGCTGTGTTTTGGTTTTGGTAGGAGAATAATGTTGATAACACACTGATGGTTTGGCTGTTGGTAAGCAGTGCTTACCCTAAACCAAGGACCTCTCAGTGCCTCATGCTCTGCCAGGGAGGAGGTGCACAAAAAGCTGGAAGGAGGATAGCCAGGGAAGGTGACCTGAGCTGGCCAAGAGGCTATTCCACACCATAAACCATCAGTACATAAACTGTGGGGAGTTAGCTTGAAGGGGCTGATCACTGCTCAGGGACAGCTGGTGGGAAGCAATTGTATTGTGCATTACTTGGGGTTTCTCTTTCTCTCCCTCTCCTTTTTATTAGTTATTGTTAGTAGCAGCAGAAGTATTATCACTAGATTTTGCTTTGTTTCTGCTATGAAACTGTTTTTACCTCAACCCAGAGGTTTTGCAACTCTTTAAATAACTACCATCCCATTTTAAAAGTGGTACGTTGATTGGAGCTGCTGAAATTTGAAGAGGTGGAAAAACCAAAGGTAGGCTGAGAAAATCCATGAGGTGAGAAAGCACCTAGAAAAATAAATTTTAAAAAAAGCACATTATGATTAACAGATAATTGTGCAGATTTGGATATATCCACATTGATGAAACTTTACTTCCCAATCCAACTCATAGACATGTAGAACCATCAAGGCTGGAGGAGACCTCTGAGATCAGCAAGTCCAACTCTTTACCTGTCACTGCTATAACCCCTGTACCATATCCTCCAGCACCAGATCCAGATGCCTCTTGAACACCTCCAGGGACGGTGACTCCACCACCTCCCTGGGCAATATCCCAGTGCCTGAACACCCTCACAGGGAAAATATTTCTCCTGACATCCAATCTGACTCTGTCCTGTCTCAACTCAAGGCCATTCCCTCTAGTTCTCCCACCACAAAAGTCATCCAAGTCCAACCCACCCAAGCCATTAAAAGCATATGCTAACTGAAACACCTTCTGCACCTGTTACCTGCTCCTACATAATTCTGAGGCAGTTTGACAGCAGAAATGCTGCCTTCCACAGTTTCAAAGTGTCTTTTTTGCTTTTTATTTCCAACTGCATTTTAGATTTTAGTTTTCCATCATGGTCCTGCAGAACTTCATTAGGCATTTTGAAAAACCTCCCAGATGAACTTCCACATATAAGAAATGTGTGAAGCCATTTGAGAAACCCTTATTTGCTTAGGAGCATTTCAAGTGATTCTCTAGAACTGTCAAAACATCCTGGCATGGCAGGTAACAAGGAGTTAATTCTATGCTCAGGAACTTGCAGAATGCTTTTATTCAGACCTTCTCTTGCATGTAATGCATCTCAATATCGTGGCATTTTCTGCTCTGGGCTCAAGCACCATCAAGAGAGCAGCAACAAGGGACCCTTAATTTTTGTCCCACTGTGCACTGTAGGTTGAGCTTAGAATACCTTGTAAAAGAGTAGAAGTATCTACACAGAAAGAGCAGATTACTTATGTCATAATACAAACTCCACCCGTTGCTGCCATAACGTGCTCTCAATTTTCCCCTTGAATCAAAGGAATGCCACAGAGAGGAGATGTTTCTATTCTCTTCTCAATCCTCACAGAAACCCCCTAGGACTTTCACAACTCCTTACCCAGAGCCCGTTTTAACAGGGTGTATTTAAGGCATGTTCCACAGCACTGCAGCCCAGGACAAGTTCCCTTTTCTGTACACATATGTGCAAACAATCACCCAATGTTAGCAATCAGCTCTTCTAGAGGTAATTGGTGGCTCATTACAGGTCTTTTAAGAAAGATGCTTTGTTGACTTCTCCATTTTGCTTTTGAAGTGGAGAAACGATCACTTACCTGGTAGAGTTTGTGATTGAGCTAAGAGCCCCATGCGTACGAGGAATTCCTGGAAAAGCCTTAGAATTTCCTTTGTTGTTAATTCATTCAAATTAGTGTATGGCTTTGGCAGGTTCACAACACCCACTTTAGAAACTGGTTCATATTTCCTAAAACATGCACAAAGAATCACAAAATCACAGAATCATTCAGGTTGGAAAAGACCTCCAAGACCACTGAGTTCAACCTGTGACCCATCAGCACCTTGGCAACTAGAGCAGAGCACTGAGTGCCATGTCCAGTCATACCATGAACACCTCCAGGGATGGATACTCCCCTGGACCGCCCCCA
>NW_008692145.1:14199-17596 GCF_000695815.1 Acanthisitta chloris
GGTTTGTGGTTGTTCCTGCATCCTGCCTGTTCCTGCACATACACAGAAATTTAGCTTTTATACAGAATCACACAGAATCATTAAGATTGGAAAAGGCCTCCAAGACCACTGAGTTCAACCTGTGACCCATCAGCACCTTGGCAACTAGAGCAGAGCACTGAGTGCCACGTCCAGTTTCCTTGAGCACCTCCAGGAATGGTAACTCCACCACCTCCCTGGGCAGCACATTCCAATCCCTGACAGCCCTTTCCATGGAGAAATTACTCCTGATGATCAAACTGACCCTCCCCTGGCACAGCTTGAGGCTGTTTCCTCTTGTCCTGCCTCTTGTTCCCTGGGAGGAGAGCCTGACCCCACCTGCTGCACCTCCTGGCAGGGACCTGGAGAGAGCAGAAGGTCCCCCCTGAACCTTCTTTTCTCCAGGCTGAGCCCCCTCAGCTCCCTCAGCCCCACATGACTCATTCTCCAGCCCCTTCCCCATCCCCATCCCCTTCCCTGGACACCTCTAGCCTCTCAATGCCTCTCTCAGGGGGAACAGTGCTGGGCAGTGGGGAAACAGCTCAGGAGACAAGCCATGAGCTTTGGAGTGTCTTGACTTCACTCATGTTTCAGCTCCTGCTGCATTTGCTTCTTAGAAACAGAAAGCCAATGCAAACTGGAGGATGACTCAGGATGTCTAAGCTCATCTGTCCTTTGCATGCACACCCAGGGACCTAAATATCCAGGTCTCAAGACCTGGGGTACCGAAAAATAAGCCATGTTGTAGATGCAGAGTCACATATGACCTCTGTTATTAGTCTGGGGCTTCTCCAGGTCTCTGCTGAAGCTGAGCTCACAGTGTGCAGCAGAGTTGCCCCAGGGGTGGCCAGAGAGAGCCTGGGGCTGGGCTGGCACACCCACACTGCTGCACTAGCAGTCACCTGAAGCCACACACAGACCAATGGTTGACCACCTCGGGAAGAGCTTACCTGGCTCGAATCACACTGAAAGCCTGTAAAGACATTGTGAAAGGAGAATTAGCATAGTGCAGGCACAGAGCAGCCCAGGAGCTGTGTATCCATGGGAAGGGACATGCTGTTAGGTACCTTGATGAAAACAAGTAGGTCCTTCTGATCTCTCAGAGCCTCCAGCTCTTGAACATCATGGCTGGCTGAATCCTTCTGCATTTTGTATTTATCTATCTGCATCTGAATCTCAGAAAGCTCTTTCTCCTCAAAGTCACTGAGAGTTTTCAGGAGCTCTTCTTTTTTTTCCTGTAGCTTCAGATTAATCTCTCCAAACAGGCTCTCCAGCTGTTCCCTCTGCAGGCTATTCTCAGTCTATCAAGAAAACACATTCAAAGCTGTAAAGGACATTTTCTCATAAGCTCTCACTCAGGACAGAGCCACACACCACACCCGAATCAGAAGGCATGGACTTAATAACTTTCAAGCTTAACTAAGAATGTACCTCCCAGACTGAAAAGAAAGCTGTTCATGCTCTTTCCTCAAAGAAGAAATCTCAAAAATACATGTGAAACCACCCAGGAACTAAAAAAAGCTTCGGAATCCATGATCTGGGGGAGGGCACAAGAAAAACATGTCCGAAGTGCAGTGGGAGCTTGGCACTAACCTTTATTTTCTCCTCCTGAATCAGCAGGTTTGCTATGCTTTGGTCCAGTGCAGCTTCGTGGCTTTTTATTGTTCTCAGAGTTTCAGCAAAAACACTCTATAAATATAACCAGAGGGAGATATCAGGACAGGAGTAACACGCATGGACGAGATCAGTGATTTTATAGACATGGGTGAAGCTAGACTTGCAAAAAGCTTGTTCACAGCACGCTCTCAGAACAAATCAATACAGAAAGGTTTCCTGCAAGATTTTTATCCCTGAACCAACGCCACAATTACGAGCACAGGAAAGAGAATTTGAAACTGAGAATTGTTCACATGCCATAGCCACAGAAAAAGCTACTGGCAGCTTCCTTTATGGTAGCCTGTGGTTAATTTTCTTTGCATAAACGCAGCTTAGGTTGATTTTCAGCTTGGAAATGCACCAAGGACTGAAGCCATAGCCACGAGCACTGGGTCCCACCAGTTTGGCTCCTCAGGGTAGGAAGAAAGTGTTTATAACACTTTGCTTTGTAACCCAAGGGGCAAGCCCAGAGGGAATCTGGGACAAAGCTAAGAATAAAGGCCCAAGATGGCAATTTAACCCCATCCTGAGTCTGCAGTTCTGAAACTCGGGGGAAGTTCCAGCCCTGTGCCACAGGCAGCTCCCCACACCACAGCCCCCTGTGGCTTTCCTAGTGCAACTGGCCACCCCTTACCTGGCTAAGGCCAAAAGCCTCCTGCAAAGTGATGATCTTGTGGTTTTTGTGGGAGCTGAGGATGCAGCACGCCATGCAGATGCAGACTGAGTCTCCCACGCAGTAGTACTCCAGATGTTTGCCATGCTGGGGGCATCTCCTCTCTGCCAAAGCCTGAGGCCCACAGGGCTCCACCAGGATGTGGTTGTTCTGGGCATTCTTTGTGTCATGCTTGCTCAGGTGGGCTTGGCACAGGGAAGCCTCACACCTCAGGCAGGTCTTCACGGCTCGCTGGGGCTCCTGGAGGCACAGGTCACACAGGATCACCTCCTCTTGCTGGCCTGAACTTCCTTCCTTCTTTTCACACTGCTCTTCCTTCTTTTGCTCCTCTTGATGAGCAGGAGTATCCAAAAACCTCTGCACTATGCTGCGGAGCTGGAAGTTGGGCTGCAGCTCCACGGTGGGGTCTGCAGGGCTGAGGCAGAGTGGGCAGCTGGGAGAGCTCTGCTGGCAGCCAAGTGCCTCCTGGATGCACTTCTTGCAGAAGCTGTGGCCACACTTGAGGGACACAGGGTTGCTGTAAATTTCCAGGCAGATGGGGCAGGTCAGCTCATCCTTAAACTCGATCATGGTATCCAACTCTGCCATGGCAGCTGAGTGCTGGCAGGGAGCTCCGGCAGGGAGGTCCGGGACAGAACTCTGGGAAGAAGCTCCGGAGAGAACTCCGGGAGAGAAGAGCGAGGCAGAACTCTGGGAAGAAGCTCCGGAGAGAACTCCGGGAGAGAAGAGCGAGGCAGAACTCTGGGAAGAAGCTCCGGAGAGAACTCCGGGAGAGAAGAGCGAGGAAGAAGCTCCGGGAGAGAACATCGGGAGAGAACTCTGGGAAGAAGGTCCGGAGAGAACTCCGGGAGAGAACAGCGAGAGAGAACTCTGGGAAGAAGGTCTGGGAGAGAACACGGGGAGAGAACTCTGGGAAGAAGCTCTGAAGAGAACTCCAGGAGAGAACAGCGAGACAGAACTTTGGGAAGAAGCTCCGGAAGAGAACGTCGGGAGAGAACTCTGGGAAGAAGCTCCGGAGGGAGTTCCGGGAGGGCACTGAAGGGAAGCGAC
>NW_008692145.1:18020-18239 GCF_000695815.1 Acanthisitta chloris
AGGGTAAGAAGCTCCGGAGAGAACTCCGGGAGAGAAGAGCGAGACGAGACAGAACGAAGAAGCTCCGGAAGAGAACGTCGGGAGAGAACTCTGGGAAGAAGCTCCGGAGGGAGTTCCGGGAGGGCACTGAAGGGAAGCGACCCTGGCCCCGGGACACACACACGGCCCTGGCCCGGGAGACACAGCCCTGGCCCCGGGACACACACACGGCCCTGGCCC
>NW_008692146.1:0-14914 GCF_000695815.1 Acanthisitta chloris
GCGGACCCGGTGCTCTGAGCGCCCCGCGCCCCCTGAGCCACAGTCTCCGGGGCTGCTCACGGGAGGGTCATCTGCGGGTCCTGTCCAGCTCGCCCTGCGACCCCCTGCACCCCTGGCCGTGTGCCCCGGTGTTCGCAGGTCATACCTGCGCGGTGTGTCTGAGGGTGAGTGTGGTCAGGACGTGGCTCATCCAGCATGAAACTCCAGTGTCAGAGCTCCATTGTCTGTTGTGGAGAGCTGAGGACAGGCAGGACACCAGAGCTGGATGGCAACCAGCCTATGGCTTTGGAAAGAGAGATCTCAAGGCAGCAAACAAACCACGTTCAAGCAATGTCTCTGATCTCTCCACTACTCCTCTGGCCTTTTTGCGGTGACACTAGGCTAGTTCATGCACTTACTGCTTTTCCTGTATAGAAGCTGCACGTAACAGCCCATCAATGCTAACATTTTATTTCAGTTCAGCTTCAATATCATGACCTGTCCCAAATGACTGGAGCCTGTAGAAACCCCTGGAAGACTTGCAGGTGATCTGCTGTGACAGGAGCTGGCGAGTGCAGTACTGCAGCCCTGGGCCTGAAGTAGTGCCTATGGGCTGGTTGTGTGTGGATCCTCCTGGAAACTTTGCTTTATCTGTGTCTGACTCTGCCGTTCTGGAGGTGTTTTGTGAAGTGTTTTGAACTCTTTCTGTTCCTGAACTTTAGCTCAGAAATGTTATCAGAGGCAGTCTGTGATACAGAGCAGGAAGGTGTAAGGGTGAGACTGGGTGAGAGTGGTGCTGTGCTGCTCTGAGAGTGAGGGAAGGGAGATTGCATGATAAAATTTGTTGCTGTGCAGTCCCTTCGAGCGCTTGTACCACACTCAGGTTAGCTCTTCTTGATGCACTACCAGGAAACCTGTGTGTTGCCCCTGCAGCTCCTGGAGGTTGGTTGAGTGATTTGATGGCAGTGCAGCAGCACAAGTCTGAAGTGCTGTGAGGTTCATGGACCACAGAACCTTGGCCTGGCACAACTGCTGCAGTCAGAGTGCTCTTCAGTGGCAGCTTGTCCCCAATCTGAATCTTTCCACAACCTGTTTGGGTGACAGATTTCCAGGGAAGAATGTTTTCTGTGGTGGTAGATATCCCTGAGGTCCCTTTGAGAGCCCAGGAATGCAACAGGAGTGCATTTGGTGGATAATTTTAGGGTAAGAGGAACAGTAATCTGTGCTTCTGTACTGTCATGGTTTTGCAAATATCCTGAATTCACCTGGTGCTTCTCTGCAGTTGCAGTCCCAGAACTGCTCAGGTGTGCTGCAGGACCTGTCCCTGGGACCTGGAGGAGGATGCAGGATACCTTTGCAGGCAGTTTACAGGTGACACCAAACTGGAGGAGAGGAGGTTGATGTGCTGAGGGCAGGGCTGCTCTGGAGAGCCCTGCAGGAGCAGACCCAGAGGAACCTCCTGGAATTCAGCACAGATAGAGGGCAAGTTCTGGTCCTGGGACAGGAGAACCCACTGCAGGGATGTGGGTCAGGCACTGCCTGGCTGGGGAGCAGCCTAGTGACAAAGGGCCAGGAAATGCCAGTGGCTGGTGAGCTGGACAGGGCCAGCAGTGTGCCCTGGAGGCACCTGCAGCCCAGGCTGCTTGAGCAGCGTCAGAGGCAGTGATCAGCCTTCTAAGTTAGCTCTTGTCAGACCACACCTAGAATACCTGTCTAGGTTTTCTCCCCCAGTACAACACAGACAGCAACAAACAGTAATGAGTTCAGCAAAGGGCCATGGAGTCAGCTGGGGAACTGCAGTACTCACCACATGCGGAGATGCTAGGGGAGAGGGGTTTTGGGGGTGGGTCTGACAGCAGGTCCTGGGAACTGAGGAGTCAAGTCACTGGGAGGTGGGAGAGGATGCAGAAAGCTGGGCACAAACTGAAACAGGAGGTTCCAACTGGATATAAGGAGAAAGTGTTTCCCTGTGAGGAGGGCTCAGCTTTGAAGCAGATTATCTGTAGAAACTGTGTTGTTTCCATTCTTGAGTATCTCCAAGACCTGCCTAGGAGATGCTCTGAGCGACCTGGCCTGATGCAGCAGGTGCTGTTTTGATCATGGGGGTTGGACTGGAAACCTCCTGAGGTCTGTATCAGTTGAATTATTCTGTGCTTCTCTGCTTCCTCCCCTCTTGTCCCAGTCAAGCAGCATGGGAAGAATAAGTTATATTCTCTTTCCTGTGCTGTCTTTACCATGGAGAAACTTGCAAAAGCCAAGAGGAAGAGCTAAAGGAATCCAGTGTGTGCCACCACTGTATTATTGAGGTAAAGAACTGTAGATCATATGTGTCGCAAGTATTTTAAAGGAGCAGAAGATATCGTACCATTAAGCAGCTTGAAGAAGATGCTGCAGTAAAAGTGAGGACAGTGGGAAAGAGCACAAGTGGTGTCACTTTTAATGAGGGACAAGTGAAGGTGGGACAGAAAGAGATTGAGGGAGAACATGTTAAAGATTTAAAAACTTAGAATGCTTTCCGATGTTGCAGAAGCAGAAAGCATTTCAGAGGTGTTCATGGCCCTCAGATGGGCAGGTACATTCAAGGAGTTCAGGGCAGCGGAAGAGCTCAGTTCCTTGTGCTGGTGTTGACTTTCCTTGTGACACTGAGTGGCTGCAGGAGGCACACATCAATCCATTGATTGTTGATACTTGTATGATACAGCGGAGAATCAACATCAAGTTGAAGCCTGAGTAGAAGCAGTTTCACTTTCCAGTTTGCTTTAAGCAGCAACTGCCATAGGATGGATCTCCCAGAGTTTGAAGGGACCCAGACATTAAATTGCTGTGCCATGAGCTGGGCTATAGAACTTGCCACCTGAGGTCTCTTAGACACCAGCTAAGTGTAGGTTGGTAAACAGGGGACAGCCCTGTAAGGCCTCTGGGATGAGGAGCTCTGGATGTGGGGCTGGTGCAGGCAAGTGGGTGTGGGGTTTGACCTGCCTGTAGTGGTTAAAATGATACTACAGTTGGGATGAGGAGAGCTGAGTCCATGAGGTTGCCGGGGCAGAGTCAGGTCAGTGTCTAACAGGAGAACTGCTTGAAGTAGTCCTGGGACTCCCGGGAAGCTTTCAGAAATTTCACTTAGTGAAACGTTCGGAAGAAACTGAACTGCTGGGCACAATTCTTTAAGTATTGACTGGCATGGAGATAATCAGGAGTCCCAGGTGGAGCTGGACTGCTCAGCACCTCCGTAAATGCTGTGGAAAAGAGTGAATATTGGTGTGACACAGTTGCTGTTGGTGCTTTTAGTCTGGCCAGAACAGAAATTGCAGGATGATTTCACGAGGGAGAGTCGAGTGTGCACGCAGGAGGTGTGGGTCAGTGCTGGGGGAGGGGACACAGCCCGGATGATGTGTGAAAAGCAACGGGCAGCCCTAACCATTGTCCCTGGGAGAAGAAATCCCATTGTCAGTGCCGGGAGTTTCCTGAAAATCCCTATTCACTGCTGTGCCGCTTCGAAAGCCAAATGGACCGTTAAGGAGGGAACTGAGAACAAAGCGCGACAGAAATTCCTCCTGCTCCCACAGCCCAGAGCCGCATGCACTGCTGCCCTGCCGCTCTCCACAGGGATCAAGCAGGACAGGGAAAATGCAGCACAGAGGCACTTGCAGAGGGGTGGAAAAGCTTCTGTTCTTGAAAGGAACAAATACATTTGCTTTTCTGCCTGGGAAAGGCTTAGCAGATATGGAGGCCCTGAAATAAGAAGCTATAGAGAAGGTGAGTGAGGAGGGATTGTTTGTGACTCCTTATAAAGCTGAGATCACAGGATCATAGATATCCAGAGCTGGCAGGGAAAATGAATCTGAAACAAGCAGAAGGAATTAGGCTGTTGCCCACAGTGTGCAAACTATGAAACTCATCACTGTTGGATGCTAGAGACAGAAATGGTTTAAAAACAGTTTAACATTCCTGGAGGAAAAACTCATCAAGAGCCATTAAACACAGTGGTTGGATATAATACCCACTTGACAGGTTCCTAAGGCCAAGGTTTGCATGGGAGTGTTGGGCCGTGTTGCTCTGCCCTCACCTCTTTTCCTAAGCTGCTTGCAGGTGGGTTGTGTAATGTGGTTAAGCCAATCCAGCAGTTGGCTCTCCTGTGTTGTGTGCTGCCCCCTGCTACCTCTTTGCTCTCTCCCAGGCAGGTTTTAGCCAGGTCAAGGTGGTTCAGGTGTTCGGGGGATCTAGTTTAGCTCCCTGAAGCAGGCTGGTGGTGGATCTTGTGCTGGGAGATGGGTAGCAATGCACAGTCAGAGCTGAGCCTCTGGAACAGGCTGAACTGTGCAAGGACAGTCTTCTGTCTGACTCCATACAGCTGTCCTGGAGGAATAAGGGGTGTTATGTCTGGAGTAAGGACATGGAGGCAGCTTCTTCCTGCCCAGTCACCCTTTGGCAACTTCCAAACATGTCCTCAGCAACTCAGTCTGTTATCTGCTTCTGCATCATATGTCTCCTGAGAAAAGAGGCACCACTTGGCAGCTTGGGCATGGGAGATGTGTTACTGCTGGTCTTTGGAAAGATGAAAGTTCACCTGGTGACCTTTGTTGTCTCCAGATTTTAATGGAACATAAAAAATTGCAGTGCCTGGACTGTGCAGGGGGAAGGCAGAGAAATGAGAGCTCCAGGCTGTGCAGTGGTGCTGCTGTGCTTGTGTCTAGCTTGGCTCGGCTGTGACACCAACTCATTCCTGGTGAAGTGGGGTTGATGTTCCCATTCCCCTTCCCTGGTCCATGCAGGTAGCACCAGGCACCACTTCTGATGGTGTTTGTATGTCCTGCTGCCAGTGTCCTGTGACTTGAGGACAATTCCTAATGTGGAAAAATGATCTCTTCCTCTAGGCCTTACTGTATTGGAGAACACATGTGGAGGCCAGGTCACCTCCAGGAGTGTCAGAGCAGGGCTGGTGGCTCTCTGAAGGAGGCACATGTCCCCAGGAGGGATCACACTTCCACCCTGTGACACATTCCTCTAAATTATGCAGATAAGGAGGTTTAATGCCAGCTTCTGAGACAGCTGGAAAACACTGCTCCCTGCTTGCCTGGTTAGATAACATGTTTGATGTTTTATGGTGACAGTGTGAAGTATCTGAGCTATTGGCTCTTGTGCTTGGGACTCATGATGGTGAGAGATGAGTGGCTCCAGGCTGGAGAATGGCCTTTCTTTGGCCTGTCTATGTTATGTGTTCGTGTTTGCCCTTTTTGCAGGTAGAGAAAGCCTGTCTTTGTAAGGCCTCTGCAGCGTAGCTTATGCTGTGACATCCTGTGTATGAAAAGATGCCTTCAGCTCAGTCCTTTGCAAGGCTGTTTGTTGCCAGAGGCTGAGGTGTGCAGGTAGCCATGAGGATGGTGCTGACCCTGTCAGATTGGCTCTTGCTAGTCTGACACCCTGACACTCTTCAGAGTTATTGTCCATCTTGTTTGAGGCTAGTCCTTGTGTAGGAGACAACCAATGCTTTGATTTGAATGTGATCTGAGATCGGAATGTTGGCTCTATGGATCTTGTCAATGTTCGTTCAGTATCTTCTCTCCCAGAGCAGGTGGCTTAGCACACTTAGTTTGATACTTGAGAACTCCATTGATTGTTGATACTTGTATGATACAGTTTGCTGTCCGTTGGAACCAGGAGAACAGCTACAGGTACCATGATAGCATGAAACTTGTAACATCACTGTGCTGCAGGCATTTGCTTGTGCTCAGCTCCTTCCCAACAGAACTGCTTGAATGCATACAGCTTTGAGAGGGATTTCAGCATTGCAGCAGGTGCTCCTTGAAGACATGGTTTTATGCCATAAATCCCAGCGTTGTGTGGAAGGAGGGATTCTGGGGAATTTGGAAACATGACCACGGTATGTGCCTGTATGGTGCTCTCTTGGCTGTAACTTGTGGTCGAGTGGGTGGTGGGCAGAAATGGGTGAAAGTCCTGTGGATGGATCAGTTGAGCTCAGTTTTTAACAGGAGTTAACTTTAGTGTTGAACTGAATTGTTAGGAGGAAAATTGAAACAAGAAATGGCCGTGTTGCAACATGTGGTATCTGCCTGTCAGGGAGGAAGGTTGTTCACAGCAGTACACGCTGCTGTTTGCACTGTGAGATGCTGCAGATGTGTTGAGAAGTTGTGGAGAAAGGATTTCGAGGGAGACACCTGTAGCCAGCACAGGTGCTGGAGGGGATTGGCCTCAATCCTTCTGTACTTTGGTGAGAAATGGGGAAAACACAATTGCAGTTTTTAGAGGTGTCTGACAAGAAGAGAGCTTTTGGGGCAGTTACTGAGCAGCATGATGGAGCAGTTCCTCAAAGCAGCACATTTGTAACATGTAAAGATCCTGGCTAAGCACTAGATTCTTGCTTGGTGTTTCCTCCTGGTGTCTGCAAATGCCCTCCCTGCTCTGTGCTGGTCTAGCCTTGTGGCTGACCCTGCTTTGAGCAGGAGGGTGGACAGGATGACCTCCTGAGGTCCCTTTTAGCCTGGGTTGTTTGTGGTATGGTTCAGCTTGAAGGAGGGGAAGTTTAGGTTAGATATTAGAAAAAGGTTTTTTCCTGTGAGGGTGCTGAGACACTGGCACAGGTTGCCCAGGGAGGCTGTGGCTGCCCCAACCCTGGCAATGTTCAGAGCCAGGTCCGATAAAGCCTTGAGCAACCTGGTGTGGTGGGAGGTGTCCCTGCCCAGGGCAGGGGGTTGGGACTAGATGATCTGTAAGGTCCATTCCAACCTCTAAAATTCTATGATTCAGTGGTGGTGCTGTTGAAGGTCAGTCCTGTGGAAAACATCTGTGCCTGTGTGGCTGAAGATCTCAGTGTATGAGGGGTGGGCAGAGGCTGGGTGAAGGGCACTCTGTTTCTGGTGCTGTGGCAGTGGTGAGATGTGGTCCCTGCAGAGTGAGTGGTGTTCTGGTTTGGAGTGTCGGTGGCCATGGGACCAACCTGGATTCACCTGTTCTTGCTGCAGCAGTTGCCACAGCCTTTTCCTCCACCACTGCCTGTCTCTGCTCCCAGCAGAGACAGCTCAAGGGACCTGTAGCAGCTGCTGAACTAGCTCTGCATGGACATACTGAGCAAGACTCGGTCGGTGCTGAGCAAGGTGGGGTGTGAAGGGCAGTGATTCCATAAAGTCGTGCTCGTTCATCCCTCCCTGCTTGCTTAATATGCTAATTTTTGGTTTGATCTGGCTTAGTTTCTCCAGAATGTTGGGGGTGAAGAGGTTACATAAACTGGTAGGATGGAGCTTGGTTGTGAAGGATGAGAGTTTGATTTTACTAACAGTGAGGTTAATGAAGCAGAGCTGGGAGGAAATGTGTTTGCCAAGTGCTCCCCATGCCAGGCCCTTCATTAAGAGCTTCTAATCTTTGAGTTTTACAGACTTTATCTTGGAGAGAAAACTTGATGTTTCTGATATCTCAAATCCACAAAATATAAGTGGAGGAAGTGCTTACCAGGATACATTTGAACTGCAGTTATCCATGATAAAGACAGAAAGTTCCCATCCAACTGGGAAAAAAACCCAGTAATAAACCAATTCCTTGAGAAAAGAGGAGCCAGTGAGCTGTGCAAGGATTGGTGTAGTTTCTGTCCCTGGAAGGATTCTTGGAGCAGCTCATTAAACAGCTTGCCAGTGTCTATAACATAATAGGATAAATAGTTGCTACGCAATTAATACTGTTTTATGTGATCTGTTGCTGATAAATCCATCTAATTTTGGTTTGATGGGAGAGCTGGCTTGTTGCTTAAACCAACAGGTGCTGGGGATGAGTGATCCAAGTTCAGGATTCCTGATAGGAATTCGCCACAATGGTCATTCATCAGTTAAGAAAATACAGTTTTGTAATATTTTAAGCAGCACAATGAGCTGAAAACCTGTGTGAGGGGTTCAGTGGCTGATTGTCAGACCCAAGGGCTTTTACCACAGAGCCTGATCTCTGCAGCAGTGAGGACATGTCAGTATCCCAACAGTGGCTCTGCAGGCTGTGGGGAGCAGAACCAAAAGATGTTGGAAAATGGGAGAAGCTAAGTATTGTAAATCATGTGCAGATCACTGTATGGGAAGGGGAAAATCAGATGCAGAAATGCAAGTGGGTTTAAAGATTGTGAAATAGACCAGTGAGTTGCAGCTGTGTGAAGCCACTGAGGTTCCTTTGGCTTCCTTCATACCCTTCCATTTACACCCTTCATGCCCTGGCCGGTACACCCTCCCATCCACCCTCTCAGACTGGGCTGAACGCAGAGCCACATTGAGTGTGGAAATCACAGACAGCTCGAAGAATAATTACTGCTGCAGTTAAGAGAAGTATTATGCTAAGTCCGTCTCGGAATGAGGCTCCCTGCTTTCCAGCTGGGATAAGAGGGTTATTTTCCTCTTTTTAAAATGCATGATCTCTGAAGAAAGGGTGAAGGAACTGGGCACGTTCAGTGTGAGTATGGGAAAGCGAGAGGCAATTATCTCCCAGCCCAGCAAAGCCTCTTAGCAGTGAGCTGGTATTAGGAGACACTCGGATAACTACGTTTGAGGGCTCAGATGTGCTGCTGAGGGAAGTTGCAGAACTCCTTTTGAGAAGAATTTTGTCAGGGATGCTGTCAGCACATTTGCCCTGTCCATGGGAGGCAGTTGTGCAAGCAGGACCTCAGGGCATACCTTCTGCTCCACAGTTTCTAGGTCTAAAACCTCACAAATGCATTTCCTAAGCAGACTAGTGAAATTCAGTGAGGTATTTAGGACAGTTATCAGCTGCCTGGAACTTAAAATTGCAATTTTAAGCAAATTTATCGAGGCATATGGATTTGCCATACCAGAACAGCTGCTGTTCCTGGCTCTTATTTCCTGTGCTCAGTCATCAACAACATTGGTAGAAGTGTTTGAATTTTGCCTTTGTCACAGAGCTTGCTTGGCAAACAAGCAGCTCTTGCTTTTTCTGGGCATATTCCTAGCTGGAGAAGGTCCCAGAACCCGAAGGATTGTCCAGGCTGTCCTGGTGTGGCTGTGCTGGGGAAGGGCTTTCTCGAGAAGGTGTTAATTGTGTCCCAGGCTCTCCAGGGGTGGGGTGGGTTGGGAATGTCTCAGATCACTCTCTGGATGGACCCAGGTTGTCCATAAAGGAGCTGTTGACTGCCACTCTGCTGTCTGACTCCATCCTGGATATTTTCCATGCAACCCCCATGTAGGAACTTGAGTAATGTTGTTACATCATAGATAAGATTTTTGACAGTTATTTAGAACTTTAAAAAATATATTTGTTATTATCTGAATTGCAAAATTTTTTTGCCCATGAGAGAAAGAAATAAGATGCTGAGAAAATAACCAAAGTTTGCCTGGAGAGCACAGGGGAGAATTAGTGCTCATGATTCATTCGAGTAGCCTTGGAATTGTGTTCCCCTTCCCACATGTGAGTCATCCCATTGGTATGATGTCTTTCTCCAAAAGCCTTGATGAGTTTTGCTGTTTGGGAATAAAAGTTACAATACCAACATTTATGTGTTTGTTCTTGCAGAGTTTGGTGTTCATTTAGCAGAGCTGACTGTGGATCCCCAGGGAGCTCTGGCCATCCGGCAGGTGAGTGTGCCTGGAGCTGTAGAAAGAATTTAATGGTACTTTCCTTGGTTTTTTAAATATTCTTCCATGTTTCCAGGTGAAAAATTGGAAGTAGATTACTATTACTGTTTCTCCATTTTTCTTTTAAATTTCTCTGGAGTCTTTCAGCATTATTTAGGTCTTACACACTTATTGGACTTAATAAACCTGTGCTGAGACAGTGCTGTACTGGGAATGGGCACAACTAGCTAGGTGGGTCATAGGCATCAGCAAGTAGCAGTTTGGCTTGTCTTTACAGCAGCTTTTTCTGTAGGTGTTTTCCTCCTTGAAAAGAAAGTTTAGGTTTTGTACATTAGTTACTGTGTGACCCATATCTTGTGCCTTTTCAGAGCTGCTGCCTCGTGTCAGACTGTGCAGGCTGTGGCTGCTCAGTAGGTGCTCAGCAGTTCTTTTTACTGCAGTGGCTGCTTTAGTCCAGTTAATCAATTGTTTGCATTTTTGGCAAGCCTTGATGCCCCTCTAAAAGCAGCCTGGTGGGGTGGGAGGCTGAGCAAGTGGGTCGGGAGTGATCCTTGGTGTGGTTGCAAGATGTGTTCCTGATTCCTGACCTCCCTTCTGGTACAGTTGGCCTCTGTAATCCTGAAACAGTATGTGGAAACTCACTGGTGCTCCCAGTCTGAAAAGTTCAGACCTCCAGAGACCACAGAAAGGGTAAGACTTGGCTTCATGTTGTCTGCTTTGAGGCACTTTATCCATCAAGAATATTAATTCTGTAGGCAGTTTTAAGGAGTGCCACTGCCCTGGTGCATTGGGGGATTAATGGCTTCAGTTAACTTCACAAATCTGGTTTCAGTTGCTTAAAACAACACTGGGCTTGAGAGGCTTGGGCTGGTTCCGGCAGGGGAAGTTCAGCCATGGTGCTGCTGCTGCTCTCAGAGCAGCACTAGAAGCAAAGCTGCTTTCTAAGTTTCACAGATTCTGGTTCTGGCAGTCCTGTTTTGGAGATATGCTAAATCCTGCATTTTTCAGCCTGGGACTTAAAGGCTATTTTCCCATGACAAGTTTTAGTTGAAAGCTCTGCTGGGTTTCATTAAAAAGCTGTTCAGCAGAGTGTGTACAGCTGAACTGGCCAGAGATTCCAGCCCTTTCCACTCTGCCTGTTGACTGGAGCATCTTTCACATCTAGGGATGATTCATCCCATCCAGAGATAATTGCTTGAATTATGCCCCGGAAGAGGCTTTTATTTTTCCCTGTCCCTTTGGGGTTGGGTGACTGTTCTTGTTTACTGAAGTCTTCCAAAGTAAGCAAACACAGTCCCTGACACTGGAGCTGGGATTTATCTCGGCTGATGCTGGACGTCTTCCATGGAGATAGCTACATCCTGTGCAGTTGCAGCTGGGAGCTGTTTGCTCTGTGCTTGGCTCGTGCTCTGTGTGCAGAGGTGCTATGTTAAAACACACCATGCAACTTCCCATGAAAGCAGTTCTGGGTGCAGTGTGCAGAGGGGTTTTGTCTCCTGGGTGTTCATTTTGTAAACCCAATGGTGAACCAATATCAGGACACAGTCAGAGGTATAAGTGTTTTTTTTATTGTTTGATGACTGTGGATCTGTTCTGCTAAATCCTGTTGTTGTCTGTAGGCCAAAGTTGCCATCAGGGAGCTGCTCCCCAACGGGCTGAGGGAATCCATCAGCAAGGTGCGCTCCAGCGTGGCCTACGCCGTGTCGGCCATCGCCCACTGGGACTGGCCTGAAGCCTGGCCTGAGCTCTTCAACCTCCTGATGGAGATGCTGGTCAGTGGGGACGTGAATGCAGTGCATGGAGCCATGAGAGTGCTCACAGGTACGTGGGTGTCCAGGCTGGGCAGGGCTGGGGTATGGAGCAGTTCAGGCTTTCCCTTGTGCCAGTGTGCTGTCGCATTTCACTTCAAGTTGAAGAAACTGGAATTTGCTCCTTCAGTTCTCCTGGGCCTGATGTCTGTCCCTCACTGTGGGACTGTGTGCTCAGCAGGTGCCATGAGAGCTGCTCCAGCAGGACTTTGGTTGTAACACCTGTTTGCCAGACCCCTGCAGTTTTCAGCATGGCATTTTCCTGCTTTGCCTTTGAGGATTGCCATGGCCACATGACCCTTGTAGTCAAATACAAGTCAGTGTGTTCCCAACACTTAGTGTTTCCAAATGATTCTGCCATTGCTGTTGCCTACAAAGTGGATTTCTTAGAACTTCCCTTCTCTCGTTGTTTAGAGTTTACCCGGGAAGTGACAGACATACAGATGCCACTTGTTGCTCCAGTTATTCTTCCAGAGATGTACAAGATTTTCACAATGGCAGAGGTATGATCTTCACAAGGAGGTTGGTACTGGGTGCCATTAGTGAGAATGTTTATTGGACAGAGGAACTCCAGATTTAATGGTTAAACTCTACTGTAGTACGAGTTAGACTTAAGGAATGTTCTTGATGATGTGATAGCTGATGGCAGCTAATGTTCCAACAGAAATGTTGTAGCCAAGGGTAAAATAAGAGAATCACGTTAAAGCAAAAAATAAATAGCATTGAAAGAGAATTAGAGGAAATGTATTTTGCAAAAAGTATCTTGTGTTCCTGATCCATGGTTTGAACTCTTCCCTAGGTATACGGCATCCGCACGAGGTCGCGTGCGGTGGAGATATTCACCACGTGTGCCCACATGATCTGCAACATGGAGGAGTTGGAAAAGGCAAGAGTTTAAGCTGGCATACAACATACATTGAACCTAAACTGAGGGAGGTTCTAAATAATTGTTCACATGAAAATGGAACGTTGGAAAATGATGTACTGTGTCAGCTGGAGCTCTGGGGCAGAGTCTGTAATTTCATACATGCAGAGTGGCTGACTCCCTGCTTTACATGCATGCCTTGATACTGGGGCTTGGCATCCATAATGAATTTCAGTGTGTCACTTATCAACAGACATGCTTGTCAAAGCTCAGAGAAAGGGGGCTTAGCATGGGGAGGAGATAGTGTATCATCCCACTGTTTGGGAATCCCTGTTTTAGCTCCCAGTCTCCAGGTGAGCTGCATGTCCCGATACTCCACCAGGCCTTGGGGTGTGCTGGGCAGTGCTCTGGCCCTTGGCTGAGCCTCTAGGTCCAAGCTTTACCCCTTGCCTCGTGTGCCTGGAAGGGTGGGGGAAGCCAAGCCCCCCCAGTTTTAGAATAGGTGTGAAACAAACACACTGCATTAATTAAGCAGCTTTATACACGTGGGTGTCCTGTCTGGCTCTAACTGAGCACACCTGTGCTTTCCATGGCCTTTGACAGGTGGGTTTCCCAGCACTCCCCCACAGTACATAGTTCTGTCAAGCTTTTTGGGGTGAGCATAGGAAAGGGTGACTCTCAGCCTAGCGACTGGTTGTTGCCAAGTGGCTGTGTCTGTTGTTCCTCCCTGTTGCACAGGGAGCAGTCCAGTGCAGGCTTTTGGGAAGTTCTGATGGTTACACCCTATCTGTACTGTGCTAATGAGATTATCCTGCAGCTGGTACCAGGATCCAGTGGCAGTAGCTCCCCATGGTCTTATTCTGGAGGAGGGCTGCAAGTGACATTGGATGAAAACTTCTATTGAAATTTGACTTAGAAGGAAAAAGAGAATCTCTTTTATAAATGGAATTTCCTTGTTGATTTAAGCACAGAGCTTTGCTGTCCTTGCTGTGGAGTTATGAGCAATAATCTGAGTAAAATTGTTCTGGTGCAGTGTTACTTGCTGAGCCAAGCATTGCTTATGGAGTGCTTTGACATCTGGAAAAATACTTGCTGCGTTTGCCTCCTCCTGTTAATCTTCAGGCCAGCTGTTGATACCCAGCTCACAGAGAGCTTGTTTGGTTTGGGGAGGGTGGAGAGAAATGCCAGCTGCAGGGTTCAGGTAATTGTGTGTGTGCTGAAGTCACCCCAGGGGTGTGTGTAGCCTGGGGGTTGGGGTGGTGGGGTGCAGGGCAGGCTCCAACTCTCCTAGTGAAGGTGCCTCTTTAGGAGAATGAGCACTGCTCCCGGGGCTCTTCAGACTGGACTGTCTGGATCTCTGTTTAGACTGAGAAGTGATTAGTTAGTCACAGGTATGTGTTTGTAGCAGCCTGTGCTGTGGGTTTGAAGGGTGAGATTCAACTGAGCTTAGCTCTCAGCATGAGTACAGAGCCCAGGTGATGTCTGAAACAACTCTTCCGTGTGACTTTGCAATATTCTGTAGTTGCCTGAGTCCCTCTTTGGTTTGGTACCAGAAAAGTGCAATTTCTGCTGCTCTAGTGCTTTACCTGTCAGATGTTAGGGTTCTGTGTCTAGTACTCACCTGTGCCTGCATTGCTTGTGACAGGGTGCAGCCAAGGTCCTGATTTTCCCTGTGGTGCAGCAGTTCACAGAGGCCTTTGTTCAGGCCCTGCAGATGCCTGACGGACCAACGTCGGACAGCGGCTTTAAGATGGAGGTGTTAAAGGTGAGTCCCTCGGGACTGGTTAAATGCAGAAGAAACTGAATACCAACACAGTCAGATGTGCTGGAAAACAGACCCTCGAGGGCAGGATGCCTTCCCTGGTAGTGCTCCTGGTGTGAATGGTGAAGGTGTTTGGCTCCCAGCACTGTGCACCACTGAAATAAATTGTTCTGTCTCTACTGAAGCTACTTATGATGAGATTCATGGGGATCTGTCCATGAAATGATCCATAGGGATTGATCCACAGAATGATCTGTCCTTGGGTGCAAATGTGCTGATCTGTGGCATCTTGGATGTGTCTTGGACATCATACTCAGTAGTTAAATATCTGTGTTGTCTAAAGGTGCTGCAGAATTCTGCTGCAGTGAAGTTTGCAAAGCTTATTACGTGCAGGTGCTTTTCTGGAACTTGCCTGCTCTGTAATGCTAAATTATCTCTGAGAAAGAGAGATGGGAAGTCTTTTTATTCTCCTGGCTTCCTGGAGAAAGGAGATTGGATTGGAGAGCTCTGTGTGCATGGGGACCCCTTCAGTGGCTGGGAAAGCACTGGGGTTGTAGGGTGTGCTGCCTGCCACACAGGAGAGCAAGGAGCAGCTCAGAAGTGTAAGCTGCTGGATTAGATCCTTCATTTCCTTGCCTGTGTGCTAGGGTGGGCAAGACTTAGATCCCAGTGTCCAGGTTCCTGAGGATGCATGCTGAGGCCGCTTCAGCCACAATCCCCGAGGAAAGCAGTAAGGAAGTTACTGAGGACAAGCACAAAAAGTTTTTCATAAGGACCAGCTTTGTGCTGAAGTAATGGAAATAAATGCTGGGAGGATGATTTTGTGCTATACAACCAAACTTCTTCTCTCAGTCCTGTTCAAGGTGGCAGTACCTGGTCAGGGCATCCTGTGGGTTCTCAGTGAGGGACTGCAGGTGCTGCATGC
>NW_008692146.1:14955-19988 GCF_000695815.1 Acanthisitta chloris
GTTGGCAGGTTTTGTGGAGAAAGTGTCACTCTGTGGGGTCTTTTCTTTTCCGTTGGCTATGCACTGGGATTGGCTGTACACTGCCACAGGTTGCCCAGGGAGGCTGTGACTGCCCCAACCCTGGCAATGTTTCATTCCAGGTTGGCTAAAGCCTTGAGCAACCTGCTCTGGTGGGAGGTGTCCCTGCCCAGGGCAGGGAGCTGGGGCTGCATGGTCTCTAAGCTCTATTCCAGCCCTTAACATACTGTGATACTGTGAGTCTGTGGTTGCTGGGACAGTGATATATAGGAGCACCCACATGAAGGGGACACTGCAGGGTGTCACCTCAATCCGAGCAGGCTGCAGCTCAGGAATGGCCAAATCTCTGACTGCAGATACTTGTATTTGGGTGTTTAATGAGTAGAAATAGTTCACAGCCTCCACAGAAAGTGGTTGTAACTGATGGTTTCACTCTAACCATAGGCCAGTTCTGTTCTTGTTACATTCATACTTTCTGCAGCATCTTTATTTCCGTGGCAGTGCTCACTGGCTTGGGGCTGTTGGTGCTGCTCTGTCAGCACTGAGCTCACCCCTGGGCTCTTGAGCAATGCGACAGACAGGGAAAGATCTGAGGAAATGTTGCCATGTTCTTGCTCTGTTCTTTAACTGAGTGAGGGCTCTGCCTTTGGCCTCTGCTGGGTGGGTGCAGCACAGGAGGATTTGGGTCTGCGTACACACTGTAAGTCAGGTGGCATTGATGACAGCAGAGAATCAGTGTGGATTTAACCAGTGCATTCAGGAGATGTGCTGCTGACAAGAGGTTTGCAGGAGGCTCTTCGTGAAGAGATGAGTGTTCTGGCTGTTGACTCAGGGCAATTCATGGTTTTGTCACTTAGGATTTCTAAGCTGATGATACCAATTTTCTAAGGGAAAAGGGATTCAGGTGAAAGACCCATAAATTGCCATCCCCTTCCAGAGAAGTGGATTTTGTAGTCATTGTAATGCAGGAGTAAGAGGCCTTGGGGGATTAGTTAAGCCAGCTCTACACATGAGATCATTACAGGAACCCCTTGAAAAGCTAATGCAATGGAGGAGGGAATTGAGACTTTTTTATAGCACATTTCCAACCAGATGTGAGCTCAGTCCCGTCTCTTTTCCCTTAATGAAGTGCTATGCAGCAAATCACAGGTTTTTGCTTCCTGTCTCTTGAGAGCTTTGTACTCCAAGGTTCATGGAGTTCTTGATGGAAATCAGTGGCAGCCCTGACCTGAACTGTTGTGCTGTCCATGGCAGAATGTCATGCAGCACAGTGTGGAAAGCTTTAATAAATCCCACTACAGTGTGCACATCCACCTGATCCCCGGGGACAGTGATGCTGGCTGGGAGAGGGAGTGGGTTGGATCACATCATGGCAACCCACTGATGGTTAATATGTCCCCAGTCATTCCCAGCAGAGCTCCAAGTTTAGAAGCAGTGATCAGCGGGAAAGTCAAGGCCTTTAACCTTTGGAGGAGATGGGAGGTTTGGCCACAACAAAAATCTCAGCTGTGAGGAGCAGAAGGACATAGCTGTGGTGTCATTTATTGTGCTGTTTGATAGTTCAGCATGAATTAAGTTGGTGTCTCTGAGGAGATGAATGAGCTGCAACTGTGCAATTCTTGAATCCCAGTTCTAGTGCTGAGCATGCCATTGCTGGTTGTTTTGAGGGAAACAGAGGGATTAAACATGACAGGTGGCAGATTTAAGGCAAATTTCACAACAGTGGGGTACAAATATGGTGTACTTAGTGTGCAGTGATACATCAGGAGCACAAATAACCAACAGTCTAAAGCATCTTGCAGCCTTGCTGTTTTGCTTCTTCGCTTGTACCTTAAAGCTGTTCAACACCTGTGTATGAGGTGGGTCAGAGAAGTTATGCTGACATTTTTCCTGCTATTGGAACAAATAATTAGCTGGAAGAAATAGTTAACCATATCCTCTTTTTTCTTGTGTGAGAGATGAGGTGGTCGCTCTGTCTTGGGGGCAAATTTCCCAGGTTTATGAGCACAGTACACAGCCTGTCCCTGCTGCACTCTGACAGTTAGCTTTGGTGTGCTCTCTAGTTTGGATTTTGGGTTTTCTATACAAAAATTTGCAGATTCCTTCTCCGATTAAAGATACAAGTAGGAAGTGAAGCAGAACAAAGCTTGAATATAGAGTGAGTTTAAGGAGCTGCTGAGCAATCCGTCGAGACATGGTTGTGAGTTTTGTGGGTGCTGTGGGGTGAGCAGGGGTTCAGTAGGGTGAGCAGGGATTCAGTGGGGTGGACAGGGTTCAGGGGCTGTGGGACGAGCAGAGGTTCAGTGGAGTGAGCAGGGTTCAGGAGCTATGGGGTGAGCAGGTTTCAGTGGGGTGAGCAGAGTTCAGGAGCTGCCTTTTACTCCCCCAGTGGTAGTTTTGGGGCGACTGTGCAGTGGCTCGGGTGTGGATGCAGTTGCTTAGTGCCTGGTTTGGCTGTTAAACATCTGTTTGAGGAGCAGTTGTGCCTTTGATATGAAGAGAGAGCAATAAGGGTTTTCTTGGAGGTTTTAAGGTGATAGACAGGGTGATTGGCAGAGGAGGAGGAGATCTGTGAAGCAGTTCTTTGAGCTCAGACCAGCAGTGGGAATTGGCAGAATGAGAGGCCAAGGGTTGAAGTAGAGCATCTGACAGGAGAGTGCTCTGTTTATTAATGACTTGCTCATCAGGACTACGGCACCTTGCAGATGCAGCCTCCCATTGTCACAGCTGCAGAGCCATTGCACTGAAGAACTCTGGTAGCATTCCAGTAGTGCTTCCTGCAAGGTTGGCTGGGCACAGGGCTCAGAGACATTCACACAGGGCTCATAAGCAGTAGCATATGGAACAAGTCTCTTTAGATGCTCCTGTGGCCGTAGGCAGGTGCTGAGTGTGCAGCAGTCCTGCAGATCAGGTTCACATTCTCTGCCAGCAGTTGCATAATTTTTTTTTTCCAGAGGCTTCAGCAGATCTGTTCTGTAATGTTTCCTTCCAGCACTTGCCAGACTCACTTGCAGACTTGTGGATCTGGATTGTCCCTGCTGCCTGCTCAGCTCTGATGCTGATACTAGATAGTGTTGGGTTTTTTTCTGGAAGGTGAATTGCTATTTTTAAATTTATCTAAATGTACAAACAAACATACTGGACAAAGTGTTTTGTGTTGTGTTAGCAGAAACAAGCTGCCCCCTGTGTGTCTCAGAGCAGCATGGGGGGCAACTCGTCACCAGTGCCACACAGCTGGAGCTGTGCCCCTGCAGGAGGAGGAGGTGCAGGGCGAGCTCTGACTCCTGCAGGATTCCAAGGGCTTTTTGACAAGCATCAGTGGAAAGGCTCACTGAATCAGGAAGCTCCAGGCACAATCCCCTGTGGAGCTGCTGAGCTGCTCCTGGAGTAGCCCCCGTGCGGGGCTGGCACGGCCACCAGTGGCTGTGCCCGGAATGAGGTGATCCGGGTGGGTGTTTCCTCCTGCACCTACTCCCTGGGCATGTGTAAGGATGTGCTGCTTGCATGTGTGAAGTGTGGGAAATAGGCTGTGGTCCGGTTTACATGACATTGAAGCTCACTTTGTGGGATGAGACAGCTTCTAGGTGGTCATGGGATTCAGACAGTGATGTGCTTTGGATTGGAGCCTTTGCCTTGCTGCTGGATTACGGCATTGTCTTCCTTGCAGGGTGGCACATCCTGTGTTATCCCTTTGCTTCCCTGCCAAAGAGGAAACACACAGAGAGGTCAGTCTCTCAGAGTGTGCAACAGAGGGATGTCTGGTCTGGGGTGAGAGGAGAAGACCTCGGTGACAGGAAGACTTTGGCTGATCTCAGTTGTTAATAAAGCAGCAATCTGTGATTTGAGTTTTGCTTCTGACTGATCTGTTTGGTTCCAGGCTGTGACAGCACTTGTGAAGAACTATCCAAAGCACATGATTTCATCGATGCAGCAGATCCTGCCCATCGTCTGGAACACCCTGACGGAAAGCGCTGCTTTATATCCTTGGTAGTGAATGCTTCATTGGGAGCTGAGCAGGACAGACTCAGTCTCAGGCACTGTAGTGCCTGTGGAGGAGCACAGTCCACGGAGTGCTCTGCCCTGCCACGCAGGACAGGATGTTTATGCTGCTTCAGTAGGCTCCTTTCAGTTTCTTTCAGGTTAAAAGTTGTGTGCTGAATGCTGGGTGGGTTGCTCAGCACTTACAAACTGACAACTCAGATATTTCCATGTTTTTAATCCACAAATTGCCTTTACAGCCTTTTATACGAGACAGTAATTGTGGATTACTGAGCCTTCTTGTAGTTTTTTCCGAGTTTTGTTGTGAACGTCAGAGTTGAGCACTCTGGTGATAGTAGTGTATGGGTTAGCTTAAACTCCTCTGTGATTTAATGGGAATGGCTGCTCTAGAGATCACAGATCTGGATCATTTCATATCACTGCTGCTTGCATTGTCTGGCGATTCAGAATCCTGCTGCACATGGGCTGATGGGCTCTTGTAGCAGGAAAATGGACAAGGAAACCAGAAAAGTAGCCTTAGTGCTGGGCAGGTTGGGGCTGTGTGGTTTCTAGGTTAGCTGTGTTTGTGTGGGTTTGTTTTCGGGGGGGAGGTTTAGACAGCTGTTAAAATATTGTGGAAGGTGTCTCTGCCCATGGCAGGGTTGGATTTTGATGGTCCTTAAGGTCCATTCCGACCCAAACCATTTTTTAATCTATGGAAGTCCAAGAAGCTGTTTGTTGGACTTCTGATGCTGTGTTTTTCCCTCTCCTGTCCTGACCCACTGCAGTCCTGCTGGCACCTGGGCTGACAAAAGAGGCATTTGTTTGCAAAAGTGGAGAGTCTTGTCCTTCCTTCCCTTGTGTTTGCTCTGGCACTTGGTGGACCTTCAGTTCATCACCCCCAAAGAAACCTCCTTCCTCTTCACCCCCATGTGAGTTTTGTGCCTCTTTCCAGGGCTGGAGGCTCGAGGAGGGGCCTGGTAGGGAGCAGAGCCAACTGAGTTTGGAGTGAGAGTGGGTGCTCACCCGTGGGCAGC
>NW_008692146.1:20055-29395 GCF_000695815.1 Acanthisitta chloris
TGCAAAGGTTTAACATAAATGAAGTTTTGGGTTACCTTGGTGGGTTTGGACCGAGTCAAATGATGTGCAGGATGTGCTGAAGTGAGGTGGGAGTGGGAAGTGATCTTTGAAGTTGGACGGTGCACAAAGGCAGGAGCTCCTGGGGCTTGTCTGCTCTGTGAAACACAGGACTGGGTAAGTCAGAGGGGTTTGTAAGACACAGAACTCCCCTAGTTATCAGGAATTTTGAGATAGGAACAGCTCAATTTGAAAATAGATGTGGGTCTTCAGAAACTTGCATTTACTTAACTCCTCCACTTATGTGAGAACAGAAGTAAATTACACAGAAGAGGTGGAGGACCCTGTGGATTCTGATGGTAAGAACTGGCCCTGCACTTCTCTTTTGAAGAGGAATGGGCTTACCTAAATATTGCTGTCGAAACAGTGATTGAAACACAGTGGTGCTTGAAGGTGCATTTGTGGTGTTAAAGAGTTCTTTGCACTTTACCTGTGATTGTGATCAATGAATTGCACGATTTGAGTTTTCTGATGGCTCAAGGAGTGAGTTCTGCAACAATTTTGAGGTAAAAGCAATGGGACAAGAGAAAACCAAACAGGTTTTAGGTTGAGTTTGATCTGTTTAATGAGAGATGTGTGGTGGGAAGAGAGCAGAAGGTGATGAGGTCAGAAATCCTCTTGGGGCTGCTGCTGCACTGTCTGATCCAGGAGTGCAGATAAACATTGTCTGGTCAGACAAGCTAACAGCTTGTAATTATTTTGACACTCATTTGTACCTTTCTGTATCTTGGCATATTTAGTCATGTTCTTTTTTTTCCCCACTTTGTTCAGGTGAAGTTTTGGGCTTTGAAAATCTGGTGTTCAGCATATTTGAGTTTGTACATGCCTTGTTGGAAAACAACAAATTTAAGAGCACAGTGAAGAAGGCTTTGCCAGAGCTGATCTATTACATCCTCCTTTACATGCAGATCACAGAGGAGCAGGTGAGCATGTTTGTGTTGTGTAGGAAGCAAAGGAAATGAGAGCTATAAACCAGCAAGTGTCCTGGGAGGAGCTTCAGTGCATGGAAACTGCTGTAATCTCACAGGCTGTTCTGTCGCTTTGCTGTGCCAGCAGCTAGGGCAGGAGCAGCTAAAGGTTCCAAAATGGTGTAATGTGGACAGGGAATCACAGATCCCAGAATGATTTGGATTGGAAGGGACTTTAAACATCATCTCATCTCACCCCCTGCCATGGGCAGGGACACCTCCCACCCGCCCAGGTTGCTCCAAGCCGTATCCAACCAAAAAACTTCCAGGGATGAGGCAGCCACAGCTGCTCTGGGCAATATATCCAGTGTGTCAGCACCCTCATATCAGATAATTTCTTTTGTATATCTAATCTAAACCTACCATCTGTCAGTGTAAAACTGCTACTCTTTGTCCTGGAGCCCTGGTAAAAAGTCTTCATCTTTAAGGCAACAATAATGTCTCTCTGGAGCCAGGCTGGAAGATCCCAACTGTCTCAGGCTTCCTTCTTTCATTCTGTCATAAAGTATTATCTTGTGAAAATGAGGATTATCACGCTGAAAGGGATAGCCAGGTTTCTGTGGGAGTGAAAATAATGTGCTACTAGGGTGAAATAACTTGTACTGAAACCCTCCGTGGCTCCTGGCCTCCCCAACCTGACAGCCATGAGCTTTTAATTTAGGTAGACATATATAAAAACAGGCACTCTGTTAAAAATTCATCTGCTTCCCCCATTCCTCATTCATAAATAAAGCTGTGTAGCACTGATTCCAGGTCAGCCATTAGTTCTGTCAAACTCTGACTTCAGATGAGGGACAGAGGAGCAAGGTGATCTCAGAACAAAGGGAGTTTCTGTTTTTCAAAGTTTTCTCCAATGGAACATAGAAAAATAAGTTGAGGATAAAGAAGTCTTATGGCAGAGGAAAATTCTGAAAGTAGTTTTGCTACACAGGTTCCTGGTAGCAGCAGAGCAACCTCTTACCCTTGGTGTCCTGAATTCTCAGCTGCTCTGTCCTTTTTTCCTCCTTCAGATAAAAGTTTGGACTGCGAATCCGCAGCAGTTTGTGGAGGATGAAGATGATGATACCTTTTCCTACACAGTGAGGATTGCTGCACAGGATCTGTTGCTGGTATGGAATGTGTTCCAGGTTTAGATCCAACTGAAATAGTAATAACAACTAACAAACCTAGTGTCGGGAAGGGCATTTGGAGAAAAGACCCTAAGAGTCCATACATGTGAGCGTTCCCATTTCCCTTCTGCACAGGCTGTGGCTGCTGATTTCCAGAACGAGAGTGCGACTGCCCTGGCTGCAGCAGCTACAAGGCATTTACAGGAAGCTGAGCAGGCTAAGAACAGTGGGGCTGAGCACTGGTAAGGGGCTGGGGCAGGAGGGGATGGCACTGCTGTCAGTGTTGAGCACTTTTGCAGCGTTGGGCGCAGCATGGTTTAATGGCATGTTACTTGTGAGACTGCTGGGGGGCAAGAGTGGGATCTGGGAGCTGTGGGTAGAAGCAGCAAAAGGAAGTACAACAGTTCTTGAGCCAGAGGACAAAATCTTCATGTGGAATGTTTTGGGCAATCCTTAGCACAAGCGAAGGTGCCCAGGTTCCCTCCCTCAGTGCCTGACATTCCTCAGAGCATCTCGTTGGAAAGGATAATTAGCTATACATAGTCTGAAGAGAAACTGGCAATACCTGCACTTTGTGCTCAGTTAATTGAGATCAAAATTTCAGGAGTATATAATAAACATGGAGAGAGAGGTGCTGTATGCAGATGTATGTGTTCAGTGTCAGAACTGCAGAGCTGCAGTTTTTAATGGTATTTGGGGGTAGAAGAAAACTGCATTGCTGGAGCAGCTGGTTGCTGGTCCATGACAATTCTCTCATGGTTTCACAGTGCATTGGTTCAGTGTTTGTGTTCAGTTTGAATATTAGTCTCAGAGTGGCCACTCTGCTGGTGAGCAGCAACCGAAGTGTCTGCAAATCAGACATTAAATCCTTGTCTGCCTTAGCTGGGAGAAGCTGTAGAGTAGGTTCTTTGCTTCATAAATAAACCCAGCGAGAAGTGGTGTTTGTACATCGCTCCATTTCAGCATAATTAACACAATGTTAGTGCAAAATGAGACATTTTTAAACCTTTAGTGTACTGGGTGTCACAGTGCTCTGCACATAACCAATCAAGGCAGAGCTGCAGCACAAGCCTTCCTGGAAGAAGTTCATTTCTTTTTCATTGTGAGAACAAAATTGGTGCAAGTAACAGCTATTCAATCAGTACTTTAGGAAGGACTGGGAATTGGTCACAGCACCAAGCCTGACAGAGTTCCAGAAAGATGCTGCCTACCCCGTGGGAGTTTCCAAGCCCCCATCAAGCAGAGTTTGTGAATTCTCATTTCCCTGAGAGCTTTTTCAGTTCTCTTTTGGGCTCAAGAAAATACATGTGGTAGCTTAGACCAAAACCTCACTCATGGCCTCACTTTGGAATGTGTATTTATGTCTTGAAGTGAGGATGGAGGAAAAGTCTCAAGGCATGTGAACCCTTTTGCAGGTGGAAAATCCATGAGGCCTGTATGCTGGCCCTGGGCTCTGTGAAGTCCATCATTACAGACAGTGTGAAGAATGGGAGGATACACTTCGACATGCACGGCTTCCTCACCAACGTGGTCCTTGCTGACCTCAACCTCTCAGGTACCTGTGACCTGCTCCCCTGGGAGCAGCTGCTGAGTGCCAGACCTTGGAGATCTCTGGTCAGTCAGTCAGGCTGCTCTGTGCATGTGGTGGTGGGAAATGCAGCTGAGCACACTGTACATGTGAAAGGGCATAAAGCTTGTGAGTTCATATTTGCTCCAAAGTCTAGTGTAAGTCCTTTAAACATGAGGCTGTGCTTTCAGCTGAAACTCTTTGTTGGCTGCATGCTGCAGCCTGTGGGGCCTGGGGAGCTTGGTGGAAAGTAGCTGTTCTGTTGTCTTGTGTCTGTTCCTGGGAAAGACACCAGCAGTGTTTAACAGCCTTCAGAATTCCTGCAGCACCATCCTGGTTTTTTGATGCTGAGGCTGACACGAGTCATAGCACATGAGTTCACAGTATGCTCCTGGCTGAGTGGGATCCTGTCAGGATCTCTGCAGGCTTCTGCTCTCTGCATGTCTTAGATCAGTGTGCAGGAAAGTCAGACCCCAAAAGTCCTTGCAAATAACTTGAGGAGTTTGAGGCAGTGTGAGCATCATCGATGAGTCCACACTGAGTGTGTCAGTACAGAACAGACACGTTGCTGGGTGCTTTCATCAAAGATATGTTTATTTAGCCCATTGCAAAGAAGGTTTTCCTTTTTTTGTGTCAATTTTGAGTCAAGAAATAGTGTGCAAAGTGAGTAGTGTGCAATGCACGTAAAAACCAGACCTCAGTCATTTACATACATTTACATCCGTGCATTGGGTTGTAAATGAGCTATTGTGCTCCAGGAAGGGCTCCTGGAGCCATTGTGTGGATGGCTCTCCCTTTAATGGTCAGCAGTGGTACAGACAAAGAAATCCTGTGGTTTATGATCCTGACTTAGGAAACAAAGCTCTTCTGTTGCTGTGCATCTTGCACAACGATTTATGTCCTCCTCTTAGGAGTAGTACTTGCTGGACAATAAATAATGGCAGTAAAGATGCTGAGGAGCAGAGAGCATCAGCAGTTTGAGGCTGGCCTAGATTGGTGAGGAGACTCCTAGCCTGAAAAGGCAGCAGGGTTAGGGGTAGTAGAAATGCATCATACCTTGGTGAGTGTAAGCAGGTGAGTAGGTAGTGAGTGCCCACTG
Organism: Acanthisitta chloris; assembly: GCF_000695815.1. Classification (NCBI taxonomy): domain Eukaryota; kingdom Metazoa; phylum Chordata; class Aves; order Passeriformes; family Acanthisittidae; genus Acanthisitta; species Acanthisitta chloris. Next base: position 24,856 of record NW_008692146.1, read on the forward strand.
CTCCTGTGGTGCTGATGAACATTCTGCTCTGTCAGTATAGGGTGATGGCTGCAAACTAGAAAAGTAATCTGTGAAAGATCCCTGTGCGTGCGTTCTGTTGCTCTAATTCTTCTCCCTGATAACAGAACGTTGAGCTGGATGAACAGGAATCCCTGGAAAAGCCTCTGTTCCCTTCATTGCTGGTGTTCAGTGACCAGTAAAACATGCACTGCTGTATTGATGAACAAATTGAAGTGTAACTTAGCAGAAGGGAGAAGTTTTTTTATAAACAAATGAGAGATGATCTTTGAAATAACAAGAAATAAACTGGGTTCTGCCTGTGGACTAAGTTTCTCTGTATGCCTGCAAGTTTGTGCGTCACAGCTCAGTGATGTCCTGCTGGGATGACAAGATTTGCAATAATGGATGGCAGCAGCTGTAATTTTAAACTCCTAAAGCTTATTCCAACAGCACTGGGTGTTTTGTTTTGCCTCAGTGTCGCCCTTCCTGCTGGGCCGGGCTCTGTGGGCCGCCAGCCGCTTCACCGTGGCCATGTCTCCAGAGCTCATCCAGCAGTTCCTGCAGGCCACTGTCAGTGGCTTACACGAGACCCAACCGCCCTCCGTGCGGATCTCTGCAGTCAGAGCCATCTGGGGGTGAGTAAACCCTGAGGAGTTCCAGAGCCCCAGGGGTGGGTGGTGTAAAACACACTGGAAAGCTGGTGTGGTAAAATAGTGGTAACATCACTGTGTGGGCTGGGGGGGGATTTGCCTTGATGAAATAGATGTCAGCTTAAAATGTGTAAGCAAGAAGGCTCAAACTAGTGTAACTAATGAGAACTATGGAATTGAGTTTTGAGGTTGGGTGCAGTCACATGCTGAAATGGTCACAAGCAGAAGCAGCACTGGGTAGTGATGGAAAGCACCAGGGTGAGAACCAGGTTCTTCCTGTTTGGTCTCAAAGGGGCTGAGTGATATCTCACAGGCTTGTGGAGCCAATCCCAGCAATAAGGAAATCTGGGAGTGGGTTTTCTTACCCCGTGTTTGTCAGAAGGAAGTTTTGCTGTGCTGATTCTAAAGTGGAAAATGAATGTTAGTGTAAAATCAAAAAAACAGCCAATCCCAGAAAATCTGCAAAAACCCAACTGTTCCCCACTCTGTTCCTCCGAAACACCTGGTCTTCTATTGGCATGGAAATGTTGATGAGCTAAAGGCAGACACTGGTAATTTTGTTGTTCCTGAAATTGCTCTCTCATCCCCAGCTCACTTGCAGCACACGGTAACCAAATGCTTTGTAAGCTGTGAGTGTCTGCCTCAAACTTCCTTCCTCAAGGTTTGTTCTCTCCATCCCTGGGCAGCTCCTAGGAGAGATCTGTCACTGAGAGGCAGTAGAAGCTGCTAATCTCACTTGGCGCAGCTCTGCTTCTGTGAACATGAAGAATGGGATGAGGAGGGGAGATCTCTGGTGAGAGCTTTTCTCCTCTTTCCTCCTGAGCTGTTGGGAGGTCAAGGAGTAGTGGACTGAAGGGGAGAAGTCCTAGGTTAGTGAACTTAAGAAGAATGGGTGGGATGAAATAACCCCTTACATATACGTCTAGAGTTAAATGCATAAGTTACTTCACAGGTAATGAATACTTTTGTATCACAATTTCTTGTCTAGCTACTGTGACCAGCTGAAGATCTCTGAGAGCACCCACGTGTTGCAGCCTTTCCTTCCCAGCATCCTGGATGGCCTCATCCACTTGGCAACTCAGTTCAGCTCAGAGGTGCTGAACCTGGTGATGGAGACACTGTGCATTGTCTGCACGGTGGACCCAGCATTCACAGCCAGCGTGGAGAACAAAATCTGCCCCTTCACCATTGCCATATTCCTTAAGTACAGCAATGGTAGGTGTTCACTACCTGCCCAAGGGACTGTGGGTTTGCTATTGAATCTGCCACTGAAAACTTCATCAGTGATGATTGAATGAGCATTGATTCCTAGTTCTACTAGAGGGGAAACTAGCTGCTTTGGTCAGAGCAGTGGTGGTAAAAATGGAGATTGTTGTAGTAACTGGTGGTGTGGTGCTTTCTCTCTCCAGATCCCGTTGTTGCTTCTCTTGCCCAGGATATCTTTAAGGAACTGGCCCAGATAGAAGCCTGCCAGGATCCAATGCAGATGAGGTTGATTCCAACCCTTGTCAGCATCATGCAGGCCCCAGCTGACAAGATCCCTGCAGGGCTATGTGCAGTAAGTGCTTTGGTGGGGCATGGCCTGGGTTGGAGCTGTTCCCTGGCCTGTGACAGCCAGGATGGCTGCCCTGCAAAGAGCAGGCAGACTGCTTTGGAAACGCCTTGGAGCAGTGGGTTTGGTTACTGGGAGAGATTTCTGTGTGCAGAGAAGGCAAACTGCAGGTGGCAGAAGGTGCTTCCAAAGTCTTTACAGCCTGTATCCAGTCATTTTGCTTTGGCACAGCCACCTTTCACCAGGAACAGTCTCCTCTCCTTGGTGGAATGCTCTCCAGCTGGCCACATGACTACTCCTTGCACTTCTTCCTAAGGCTTTTTCTGATTTATGCATCCCATAAATAAGAGATAAATTTTACAGATCCCCTAATTAAGATTAAGCATTGATTGTGCAGAGTGATTGTATGGAATTAAACCCCTAAAAATCCTTATCAATATGCATATAATTTGCCTAGTGGTTGCTGTGACTGTAACAGTTGTTATGGGTAACTAAAATAAACTGAAATCAATGTCACAAAAATGGAGCAATTCAGCTAGAAGAGTTCTCTAGCTGTACTGGTTAACATGCAGCTGTTTGCCATGTGTAAGTGGTGACACTGCTGTTAGTGTTGGAGCTGCCTTGGGAACTTTCACAGCTCACACCAGTGATGCCTGGGGGCATGACTGCAGGGTCCTCTGATGTAAAGATTATTCCAGGCCTTGAGATCAGGGTGTGACTGCAGCAGTGGCTCTGCAGGTCACACCTTTGATGCTTGCAGAGGAATGGGTGGTGCTGACCTCATGTACTGTGGTGCTGCTCTGAGAGTGCTTTGGTTTGTGTTTTCCTTTCAGACTTCTATTGACATACTGACCACAGTGGTGAGGAATACAAAACCCCCTCTGTCCCAGCTCCTCATCTGCCAGGCATTCCCTGCAGTGGCTCAGTGCAGCCTCAACACAGATGACAATGCTACAATGCAGGTAACACGGGAGGGGAAGGAGGTAACAGTGTGAGGTAACACTGGGGAGGGTGAGGATTGCAGGGCTGTGCAAGTCCAAGAGAGATGGCACAGCCTTTGAGGCAGCCCAGGCTGTGCTTGTCAGTTGCTGTATTGGTGTCCCCTCAGGAATCTCTGCAGCCTCCAGTTTGCCAGGAAAGTACTGTTGCTCAGGGCCTGCAGTGACTTTTCCTGACCATTTCTTGCTGTGGAGGACTGCAGTGACTACAGCAGCAGCTTTGGTCGTTTTTTCTATTTTAGTGCCCTGGAGCATGTTAAAAAAAAAAAACCCAAAACCCAGTAACACAAAAAACCACCAACACCAAGACAAAAAAGCCACCAACACCACAAAAAAACCCCACTGAACAAAGCCACATTGCTTTTCTTCCCCCGTACTAACGTTCCTCACACCCAGGAATGGCAGTGGCTGACTTCAGGAGCACACGCAGCCGTAGGGCAGCAAAGGACCTCCTAGGCCTCCCCCTCCTCCTCCTAGCAGCTTTCTCCTGGGAGGGCGAACTTCTTTATGACTGAGCCAGGTGTGGGACAGAGGGAGAGCAGAGATTCATGTCCAGCGTCAGCAGTGCCTGAGCCATGCTTGTTGGCAGGCTTAGCTGTGGCCTGATGGCTTTGGAGTGTTTAAGCAACAAAGGGAAAGCATCAGAGGCTGTGAGTGCAGAGGACCTTTTCGTTCCAGCTGGCCTACAAATAACAAAGCTGGTTTCATTCCTTGTGTAAGGAGCTCTGTAGTGGCAGCTACCCATTGCCATGTGAGTACAGACTGTGGAAATGGCTTTCCCTAAACAACAGGCCAGTAAGAATAGGCTGCAGACCAGCAAGGAGAGGTTGCAGACCTGCATGCTGGTTGCTTTGCTGGATTTCGTGCTAAGAAGAATTCAGAAGGGCTGCAGCTTGGCTGCTGGGCTGTGTTTTGTTCATGCCACACTTCTCTGGCTTCATCTTTCACTTGTCAGAACCCCTTGGAATTTCTCTGGGGAATAGGACTCGCATAAAACTTCAGCTGCTTCAGATTGTCATTGTATTTACCAGATGGTCTTCTTGACTGCTGCCCGGGCATGAGGAGTTTTGTACTTGGTAATGAACTGAAGTTTGTAGAAACTACTTTTAGATCTTTTACAGATGCCACTGGTTGCCTATAATTTTCATAGTTTCATAGTATCATAGAATGTTAAGGGGTTGGGATGGAGCTTAGAAATCATCCAGTCCCACCCCCTTGCCCTGGGCAGGGACACCTCCCACCAGAGCAGGTTGCTCAAGGCATTAGCCAACCTGGAATGAACACTGCCAGGGTTGGGGCAGCCACAGCCTCCTTGGACAACCTGTGCCAGTGTCTCACCC